>NC_091476.1:24456512-24756512 GCF_036971445.1 Narcine bancroftii | reverse complement strand
TTCACATCTAATAAATCCAGCCCAGCCAAACTGCAGAAAGTTGGCAGTTTCTGATCGCTTATTGCTTTCTTGAAAATATTTCCTTTTAAAACAGGGCCAACATGGAATAAAATGCCATTTCTGCTCTTTGAGCCTTCAATAAATAACTTTCAGTCTCACATTGCTTCCATTAGAGAGAAAACTAGATTGGAAAGAGGAAGAATCCTTTATGTGTCTCCAACAAGGGGAAGTATGAATTCAGATATACATTGGCAAGTAATTTTCTGTTAATAAATTTAAGGGCACTTTATCTTTCAACAGTGCAGATATTATTCTCTGTTAAAAAAATTGTTAAATAAGTCAGGATGATACAAGATGGGTGCCACCATTGGTGTGGTGGTTATCACAATGCCTTTACAATGCCAGCAATCGAGATCAAGGTTTAAATACTGCATTGTAAGGAGCTTGTATGTTTTCCCCGTGTCTGTGTCGTTTTCCTCAGGGACTCCTGTTTCCTCCACTGTTTGAAATGTACTGGGGGTTGTAGATTAATTTGGTGTAATTAGGCAGCATGGACTTGTGGGCTGAAATGGCCGAAATTTTTAAAAAAACAAGAGAGTTGCACAGATGGAAATACACAGAAGGGTACACCATGTGGTGGTACTCATCAATAATGCTTTAGACAGCAGGCAAGTTTGGAAATTACAAGAAGTGGTTATCCACTGTTGAATGTTGCACTAATCTGTCAGACTTCTCATCCTCTATTTCTATTCATTTTTCTCCTCTGGATCCATACAGAATAGATTTTCTCGTTACCATGCTGCATTCTCCCTCTACTTTGTACTGAAAGGTGCCTATTTTTTTTTTTAAAAAAAGACCCTTGATATAACTTTTTTTTCCCCCAGAAGCATTGCACTTGAATATCAAAATAACACTATCTTCATTTTGGCATGCCAGAAGTGTGCTCCACTTTAATTCTGACTGAAAGATGTGCAGGATTTTATTTTTTCCAGTAACGTTCATAGGTTTCTTAGTGAGTTGGCAGTTCTGTCTGTCAAGAGTTCAGACTCCCAATAATCCTTACGTCTTCAGTAATTCAGGCACAGCAGACTCCTAATCTTTCACTAAAATGTTTCTATGGTCAGATGGCAACAAACTTCCTGGTGATTTATTCAGGTCATTAGTCTGATAGAAGAGTTCCATTTTCACGATGGATTCTCATTTCAAATTTCAACTTTATTATTTGAGTACATATATGACAGCACACACAACTCTGAGATTTTTTTCTGCAGACTAGGCAGAATTTATACTTATCAGTAACTATAAAGAGTACTCAAGAAAAAGATACACATACAAAAGAGAGAAATGTAAATAAAGAAAAATGTAAACAAACTGCAATAGAGAAAAAATATTCAGTAATAAATAAATTGCAAAGTAGGAATCCTTAAGTGAGACTCTGATTGAGTCTGTTTAAGAGTCTGATGAATGAGGAATGGAATCTGTTCCTGAGCTAGTGGCACTTATACCTCTTTCCTGATGGCAACAGCAAGAACAGACCATATCCAGTGTGGTGTAGGTTTGATCTTTAATGATTGCTGCTGCTGTCTAATGATAATGTCCATAGATATGCTCAATGGGGGGGGGGGGGGGGAAGAGTTTTGCGGGTGATATGTAGAGCTGTGTCCACTACCTTTTGCAGGGCTTTCTGCTCAGAGGTGTTGGTAATTCCCATACCAGGCCGTGATGGAGCCAGTCAGCACACTTTCTTCTACATATCTCTAGAAGTTTGTCACGGTTTCCAATGACATACTGAACCTTCACAAACTCCCAAGTAGAGGTGCTTGCTTGTTTTCTTCAATATGATATTGGTACGTTAGGTCCAAAAAAGGTCCTCCCAGGTAGTGACTACGAGGATTTTAAATTTTCCTCAATTTCTCCACCTCAGATCCCCCAATAATCACTGGAGCAAACAGATTTGGTTTTCCTTTCCTGAAGTCTACCATCAGCTCCTTAGTCTTGGTGACAAATGAGTGAGAGATTGTTTTTAGTACATCATGCAGCCAAGTTCTAAATCTCCCTTCTGAATGCGGACTCATCATCTTCATTGACAAACATTCTGGATTTGCAGAATCTATGCCATGTTTTGAAAATATTGCATCCTGTTTAGTTCCTCACTTCTTTAGGGGAAATAATCTTGCTATAAATATTGCATCTGTGATATTTGTTGCATGTGCTATTAAGTAATAGCAGATCTAGTAATGATTTTATGGTGACTCGATAGAATTGTATCACAACATAAGCAATAGCTGAATAAAAAAGTTTCATTATTTAACAGTCGGAGGTATTGCACATATGTGATAGTACAGATACTATCACCAATGTGTATATGTACCTATGTACAGATGGTAGTGTAGGATGACTGTGATTAGCTGAGAGTGTAGCCACACCTACTGGCAGGTCTTAAAGGATTGCTCCTAGCCAGACCAGGTCATTCTGGACTGGTCGACCTACTTGTGATATGCTCCAGTCTTTTAGTTAATAAAAGCCTGGGTTTGGATCAACAAGTCTTTGGATCTTTCAACGCGCATTACAACATATTAAACCCATAAAATGCTAAAATGGTACACATCAATGCTATATAAACCAATTTAGGAAATAAAATGCAACTAAATATGATTCTAACCCAGTTTATTTCCCCTGACTAGTACTGAAAATATGCTTCAAATGGGCCCTCCAAATTAAATAACTCCTTCTCATGCTAGCTTTCCCTTGGCCATCCACTTCTCCAAGTTCATGACCACTTTTCCTACTCTGCTTATAATCCTAGCGCAACCCAACTGCATCCTATTGATTGTCACTCCCACCCCAACCAATGTTGCCTGACCCCAGCAGTATCTATCATCCAATAGCTGCCACGTTGCCATCAATTCCCTGCCATCTGCTACCAAATGACTTCCAATAGATCAGCTGCTCTTTCCAACACTCCACCATCACCTTCAATTGCCACTAATACCCTGCCTGATCCAACTCCTATAGGTTGGTCATACACTTCACCTCCACTGCTCAGTCTAATGTTCTCTTTCAAATGCCCATTAGCTCTCCCTGATTCTTCTACCTCCCACATATACTAGGTGCAATTTACAATAGCCATTTAAGTTACCAACCAATATATCTTTGGGGCTTGAGAGGAACTAGGGGAATCCCAGGAAGTAACAGGGAGAATATGTAAACTTCACACAGATAGCAAAGGAGATCAAAACCTATGTGACTGGAGCTGTAAGGCAGCCTTAGAGCCTGCTACAATGCTGTGACGGACATCTCCTTTTCTTACCCATTTGTGATAGAAAACTATTTGCCTGATATTCACTTCTGATTGAACTGCAATTTTCACCATTCAATCCTTGGGAAGATTAATATCATGATCTCTAGACTTCACCAGCCTCTGTTCTCTTAAGTGGATATAGAAAATGTAAACTTAATCAAAGCAATTATGAAAAGTTGACCTGAAGAACCTACACATATTGGGTATCCTGCTGTGTGCAACTCAGCTTCTGACTCCCTGGAGCTATTCTACCAGCTGCAAGGCAGTCCAGGAGCAGAAACGAATGAACCTTTCTTGTTTTAATGAATTTAAGTCCAACTCTCAAGGAGCTTAAAAGAATTCAGGCCTTCTTTGTCTCCCTATCCAAAAATTTCATGTGTGACCTTTCATGTTGCTACCGTTGTCATAGCCTTGGCCTCGAATGTCTTTCACCTCTAAATTTAATTCCTTCAGTGTGTTTAATAATGTTTTATATAAATCTTCTCCTGTGCTACTTTCAACCTGCATAAACTTTATGAAATGTTCATAAGCACCTGAAGGAGCCAAGTTACCATCAGACACATACCTGATCGTTAGAGACTTTTGCTTTTGGTGACTCTTAACAGGTGTGAGTCTAAAATTATGGTGTAGTACTTATCTGCTTTTACGCGTTTCAGTATCTCATTCAAAACAGCTGTAGCCATAATGTCTAGTAGTTCATTCTGTGTATCTTTTCCTAAATAGTGATTATGAATTTCATGGGTTTTGACTTTTCTCAAATGTTCTTCAAGAACAGGGTCAAACTTTCCAAACAGCTCAACAAGACCTAAAAAGTTTCCATTGTGTACACTCTCATTACCAACTTTTTCTTCTGTTCCTCTAAATGCTAGATTTCTCTCAGCAAGAAACTGCGCTATTGCTACTAGCCTTTTGAATACTGGCTGACAGTGCTTTGCATGTTCATTGACGATTATTTCAAATTCTTTGTCAATTGTCTGTCCACTACAAAGTCTTTGGTGTAACTCCCAGAAACTCCATGTGGCTTCCAAAGGGTTTTTTTTAGAATTTTCATATTCACACAACCTTGTATGAAGATTAGACCATTTGTTGAATCCACTTGTTGATAATGCACTGGTTGTGTTCTTACTAAAAGGTTTACAATAAAAGCAATAAATTCTATCAGCAGACAGGGTATATAATCCAAGGTCTTTCAACACACTCCCCATTTGGAAGTTTCCTCTTACAGTGAAACTTTGAAAAACACAATCCCTTTTCATTTCGTGGAAAGTTGTTCACTGGAATAGGAGGACCTTTCATTGTTAAATAATCTCTTACATTTTGATTTATATTTGCTGGCCAGTTGGTTGGGTCATCATAAATGTTAATTACAACTGTACTCATGGATGATCCATCATTGCGTTATGTTTGGGCTTGGTCCTTTTAGGCTATAAGTGGACTTCCCGCTTTGGCACTGTCTTCTGGTGTATTGAGATCTTCTTCAATTTGATTCACAGCTGCGTCATCCTTTTCTAACTTGTTATCAATTTCATCATTGTATTCATCAACTGTAATTGGACTCAAAGCTGTATTGTCATTTTCTGAATTGTTTTTGTTTTCTTCATCCTCAATACATGGGCACTTCAAAGATGGAGTGACAAGGAATTTTGTGATAGCACCTCTATGTTTTTCATTTTCAGCTACCTTAGTCTTGGCCAGTGCTCATTTCTGGTTGCCGCTTAAATAATTACGCCCTTTGTCTCTATCTCTGCTTGTGCTTGCCATGTAAAATGACATACAAATTTTAAGCTGCTAAGGTAAAAGAAGTATATTTTAAAATGTTTAGACTTAAAATTACACAAAAAACTTGACGTTAGCAATTTTTTTATAAAATTGGACTTGACATCCCTGATAACATGTCTACGTTGTTCCAACAGTGGAACAATGTTGTCATTATCGTTAGTACAACATTAAGAAACCAACGTCAATCCCACATCATTTTGCTCGTTAGCTTTACGTTGTTCCAACGTCAGCTGCTGACCTTGGAACAATGCACCCAACTCTTAACTTGTGAACACCACCGAACAGCAAAACAAGCGACCGATCCTGGATTTGTTGAATGACAACAACTTCAAATAAGGTAAGAATTGCCTTTTTTTAGTTACGGTTAAGTTAGTTAGGTTAGGTTAGTTAGTTAAGGTTGCATTCCAGAATGGGGGGGGACGCACTTTAATTTAGCTGATTTTCTAGTCAAATGTCTAGCACTAGTTTGTCACTAGATATTTGGCTAGAAAATCGGTGGAAAAACTGACGTGTGTAATGGATGAAATTCGCCCCCGAAGAAAACAATTTCCACATGGTCAAGCTAAACTGCACCTGTTCCAAATCACCAAAAACATGAAATAGGCTATATTAAGCCCTGGCAGTGCAATAGCATAGTTAGTAACAGTAGCCTAGTACTATTTTGATACTAAATCAAACCACTGCAAAATTATGAAACAATGACAAAGGCAGCCTTGCTAAGAATATCTGGATCTTGTAACGATGAATAACCCCTAGCTGTACAGTACATACCCCTATTGCTGAATAACCTTGTAAACCAGCTCGTGAAGATATAGGCTATAACCCCCACAGCGACCTAGCCTAGTAAAGATCAACTTAAACTAACCTACCTTTGGGGTTATTCATCTTTACAAGACCCGAATATCCTCACCAATTCCATCTACGATTGCCAACATTGTCAGAAATTCTATGCTTAGGCCTAGGCTTTTTACGTTCAGGCTAACTGCTTAAGCCTAGGCCCTAGGCTAGCATGACGCTATCTCAATCTCATATTAAAGTACAAGTTCTCATTGATTAGCCTATAGCCTGTTTTGATCTTGATAATAATGAGATGCTTCATCAGCTCAGGAATTCATCTATCTTACTGGGTGAAATGAATATGAAACATGAAATTTTTGGATAGGGAGACAAAGAAGGCCTATAGCCAGTAATTTAATCGAAGACATATTTCCTAAAAATATTTCACTGAGATAATATGATCAATTAAGGGCAATAACTTCACAAGTTCACTGACAAATCCTTCAGTTTATAAGGCCTATAGTATTATTATTTTCTTACCAGTTTAAACGAAGTCCTTCACAGTGTTCTCTACTCAAGGCCTGGACTCAAACATGTGCACGGGGCCCCCTTGAGGTGTGGGGCCCAATTTGATCAAATTGGTCAAATAGGCTTAAAACCGGCCCTGCTTGGTAGGACCTGGCATCCTGTATAAGGGAGTAAGGGTGGTCTCCCAGCTGCACTAACAGCAGCATTAATAGCTCTTTATCTGATGTCTCAGCACCCTCCACGTAATTCAGAAAGCATCTCTGCCAGGAGCCGAAGTGCATGCCGGCTTCGGTATTTATGAGGTCAAGCTCCAGCCTGTCTGGTCGCAGCACATGGCTAAGCCACAGTCTCTGGTCTCTTAAGTAATGTGGGGGAACCCCAGGAGTCATTCCTAGTCTCCACGTGGTCTCTGGGTCTAGATGTAGCATAGGCGGACCCTAGGGTACTGGGAGCTGCTGGTAGAGCCTCTGTGGGGCTTGTGTCTACTGGAGGAGTAACCTGGGTGCTTGGGGCTGTTGGCTGAGTCTTTGGCTTTGGGATGTTTGCAACGGGCTTAGGAGGGGATCCCAGCGGTAGCGCCACGTCTCCGTGGGTACTGGGGAAGTGACGGTAGCTGTGTCTGCTTTTCCTGGCTCTGGAGTGGTCAGGAATTGTGCACATATGTGGCGATCAGGAGCATGACTTGTAGAGATTCTTCCACCCGTGCTTGTAGTGGCCCCTTTCTGATCGGACCAGGGTTTAGGGTCGGTGGCGCCTGTACCGGAAAACCCACAGGCAGGCAGGGCTCTTAGCCATTTCTTACCTTCCCTATCGTACTTCTGTGGTCTTCCCCATATTCCACTACGATTCCAGTACAGCAGTCCCTCGCCATCTCTGTCCTCAGATGCACGTGTGTGCTGGTCGTCCTCGGATTCCATTCCTCAGGAAGAGTCTCCAGGTAGTTGGGAACATGCATTGGAGCAGAAGCAGCTTCCATTCTAGTAGCTATGATATTAGTTTATTAAATTGCACTGGCAATAACCACACCAGCAGTGCAAGTATAAGACAGCTTTAATAAACTAATATGTACACTAAGAGATCTTGTCTCTCTGCAAGACGAACCTGGAAGGCTAGACTGTAGCTCTGGACTGCTTTATATACAAGGTCATCAGGATGACCCCTGGTGGCCTAGTGGTGTAATTACAAAAGCCAGTGAAGGAGCTAACAGTGAAGTTCATTTGAGCAAAAGATGATGGCATAAAGTGCACTTTATTGATTGGAAGGGCTGGTTTTCAGGAAAGGATAGTGTTGGATTAAAAACTGATGCAGGGCCAAGAAGATGACTAAGATATTTGAGTTTCAAGGCTTACCTTAACTCGAAATCTTTGATCTTTTTCCCCCTCAATGCTGCCTTATACTGGACAGAGACCACTGACACTCATGCATATTTAATCAAATTTGATTGTTGCCCTGATATAATTCTGGTGGCAATAATATATACAAACAAAATTTCAATGAAATTCTGTACATATTTGTGACCTACAAACAAGATGTATGCTTAAATGATATTCCACTATTGGCAGATGACACACAGAGATCAGAAGACAGTAATTGATATTATTTGATTACAACATAGGTGCTTTTGCCAGTACGTAAATAGCAAGTAGTTTACTTCAAGTGACTCTTGCTTCGATTAGAGTGCAAAACTTGAGATTTTAATGAGCATAACATTAAGAAAGAAGAAAGTGCCATGCTTGTATTTTAAATAACACAGATTTGAAAATTAAAGGAATTTTTTAAAGCTAGATGATAGTTTACATTTAGAGCTTAACTAAACTATGCATTACCTTTCAGTAATGAATTTACAATTAAATAAATAAAAGTAGCTCAAGATATTAATAGAGAAGACTATGTTTCTGGATGCAATACGAGAGTGTTCATAAATGATAAAACTATCTTTTGCAAATATGCTTATTGATGTCATTACGTCAAACTCTCGGGGTCAGAGTCCATAATCTGGACACACACAACACACTAGAGCATGGAAAGAGTTAATAAATAGTCTTATCAAAAGGAGAGACATGTTTAGGATTGGGATCATATCAGAGTTAAGTAATGACTTAAAGGTTCTATAGACAGTGATACCATCTACCAGGCACAATGAACTCATTAACTATGAGGTAATGTTGAAAGACTAAAGGGTAAAAAGCAATAATCTTCAAATTAGAACAAATTTCCAATTTATTATCAAAAAAAAAATATATATATATATATATCATCACATACAACCCTGAGATTCTTTTATTCTGTGGGCCAGACAAAATTTCTAATTACTGGTAAAACTGTACTCAAGAAGGAAAAATGTATACAAAAGAAATGTTAACAAAAGAAAATGTGAACAAACTGACTATCCAAATACTGAAAATAAATATTCAGTGATAAATAATGAGCAAAGCAAGAGTCATTAAACGAGTCTCTGAATGAGTCTGTTGTTCAAGACTCTGATGGTTGAGGGATAGCAGCAAATCTGGAACCTGGAGTTATGAGTATTATGGCACCAGTCCATTCCTGATGGCAGCAGCCAGAGCAGAGCACATCCTGGGTGATGTGGATCCTTGACGATAGAGGTCCATGTAGATTTTCTCAATGGTGGGTAGAATTATACTTGTGATGTATTGGGCTGTGTCCACTACCTTTTGCAGGACTTTCCACTCAAAGATATTGGTGCCCCCATACCAGGTCATGACATCTTACTATACATCTATAGAAGTTTTCCAAGGTTTTCAATGCAATACCAGACCTCTATAAACTTCTGAGGAAGTTTAGGCGCTGATATGCTTTCTTCCTGATGACATTAGTGTGTTAGTTCCAGGAAAAATCCTTTGAGATAGTAATTCCCAGGAATTAAATTTGCTCACCTTCTCCATCTCTAATCCCACAATGATTACTGGATTGTGCACCTCTGGTTTTCCTTTCCTAAAGTCTACTTGGTTTCGGTGACATTGAATCCAAGGTTGTTGTTGGTGCAAGTCTCAATCTCCCTCCTGTATCTTGATTCATCGCCTCTTTTTATACAGCCTACTATGGTGGTCTCATCAGCACATTTTTATATGGTGTTGTTGTTGTACTGAGTCACACAGTCATGGTGTAGAGCGAGAAGAGTCAGGGGCTAAGTACGCAAACCTGTGGTACTCCAGGGCTGATGGAGATTGTGACGGAGATTTTCTTGCTAACCTGCACTGACTGGGATCTGGAGGTGAGAAAATTCAGGATCTAACTGCACAGTGGGGTACTGAGGCCCATGTTTATTGTTTAGTTTTGAGGATGTTAAATGACGAACTGTTATTAATATAGAGCATCTGATGTATAGACATCATTGCTGTCCAGATGTTACAGGGCTTTGTGAAAAGCCAGTGAGATGGCAGCTGCCATAGACCTGTTGCTGCGGTAGTGAAAGTTTAATGGGTCCATGTTGCCACTCAGACAGGAACTGATTTGCTTCAACATTGACAGTAACAGGCCTCAATGACTACTGCCAGTGGCATTGACCACCACCATTATGAAATGCTTTGAATGTCTGGTGATGGATTGCATCAAAACTCAGGCCCGAAATGTCGATCATATATCTTTACCTCCTGTGGATGCTGTGAGACCTGCTGAGTTTCTTCAGCCCCTTTGCATCAAAGCACATCTTCCAGGACACTGAACGACTGAAAGTGCACTCCAGGACCCTGTAATTATTCAACAAAATGTATTTATTGTTTTATTGTCCTGCATATGTATCATTTGTGTATGTGTTTGCATATTTTTGCATCGGGGATCAGAGAATGCTGTTTCATCGGATTATAGTTCAGGCTAAATTAAACAAAACCACATTGTTCACAGACTCAACACCAGACTCCCTAAACTCGATTCTGAACTTTCCTAGAGATTACCAGGCAATTAATAGAAAAGATTTATAGATCTGCTCAAAGTCTCCATGGAAGAATGCAACATTGGGACTCCACAGAATCACCAGCTCTTAATGTTCAAAGTGGTGAAAAATGATTTGGGATGGTACCCAAGCTTCAAAGTCCATGCACTGGGAGTATTCAGATATCCTCTCTCAGGAGCAGAAAACCCAGACCATCTCACCCAAACTCCCCATCAGGAGCCGCTTCAGTCGCCCCGTGTTGAGGTGTCGACCGTGGCGTCCTGAGCCACCCAGTCCCCAAGCATTGGGAGTTTCCGTCCAGGAAACCATCCTGCGAGGGTGACAAGGGGGTTTGTTTCTCAACGAACAAGCTCTGGTTGGTGACAGCTTCAACCCCCCCACCAAGTGAGCGGCTTTGGACATGTCCCCAAGAGTCACGGGAGGACCCGGCAGGCAAACTCCGCCGATGGCGAATCCATCCCCGGCCGCGGGCTGTCAATCAGGGGCGGGGCCGCGGTCCGGGGGCGGGGCCGAGGCTGCACGCGCAGGATTTCCCTCGCAGGAAGCGCGTGTCAGTTGGTGAAGGTCGAGGCCGGATGTGTAGCAGGAAACTCCTCTAGTTTTTAAACAAAGTAGTCTGGGTGGGTCTCTCCCCCCCCCCCCCACCTCTCGCCCCCAGCACACCCTCTCCCCCCCCCCACCTCTCGCCCCCAGCCCACCCTCTCCCCCCCCCCACCTCTCGCCCCCAGCCCACCCTCTCCCCCCCCACCACCTCTTGCCCCCAGCCCACCCTCTCCCCCCCACCACCTCTCGCCCCCAGCCCACCCTCTCCCCAGCCCACCCTCTCCCCCCCCCACCACCTCTCGCCCCCAGCCCACCCTCTCCCCCCCACCACCTCTCCCCCCCCCACCACCTCCCCCCCCCAGCCCACCCTCTCCCCCCCCCAGCCCACCCTCTCCCCCCCCCAGCCCACCCTCTCCCCCCCCAGCCCACCCTCTCCCCCCCCCAGCCCACCCTCTCCCCCCCCACCACCTCTCGCCCCCAGCCCACCCTCTCCCCCCCACCACCTCTCGCCCCCAGCCCACCCTCTCCCCAGCCCACCCTCTCCCCCCCACACCACCTCTCGCCCCCAGCCCACCCTCTCCCCCCCACCACCTCTCCCCCCCCCCACCACCTCCCCCCCCAGCCCACCCTCTCCCCCCCACACCACCTCTCGCCCCCAGCCCACCCTCTCCCCCCCACCACCTCTCGCCCCCAGCCCACCCTCTCCCCCCCACCACCTCTCGCCCCCAGCCCACCCTCTCCCCAGCCCACCCTCTCCCCCCCACACCACCTCTCGCCCCCAGCCCACCCTCTCCCCCCCACCACCTCTCCCCCCAGCCCACCCTCTCCCCCCCCAGCCCACCCTCTCCCCCCCCAGCCCACCCTCTCCCCCCCCAGCCCACCCTCTCCCCCCCCAGCCCACCCTCTCCCCCCCAGCCCACCCTCTCCCCCCCCAGCCCACCCTCTCCCCCCCCAGCCCACCCTCTCCCCCCCCCAGCCCACCCTCTCCCCCCCCCCAGCCCACCCTCTCCCCCCCCCCAGCCCACCCTCTCCCCCCCCAGCCCACCCTCTCCCCCCCCAGCACCTCTCGCCCCCAGCCCACCCTCTCCCCCCCACACCACCTCTCGCCCCCAGCCCACCCTCTCCCCCCCACCACCTCCCCCCCCAGCCCACCCTCTCCCCCCCCCCCAGCCCACCCTCTCCCCCCCCCCCAGCCCACCCTCTCCCCCCCTCCCCCCCTCTCCCCCCCTCCCACCTCTCATTATCCGATTGACAGCGGCAGTCAATACTCCCCTGGCAGGTCTCGACGGTCACACCTCGTGAGCTGGGCCCAGCCGTCGCCTCTCCACCCCCCCCCCCCCGCCCGCCCCTTCCTCCTCCACCTGCCATGATCGCCATTCGGAACCAGTTGCAGAAGGACTTCTTTACGCCGCAGGAGGAACGGCTCCTGGGCTTGTTGCCCGCCTGGAAAGCCGGGAAGAAGCGGAAAAACGGCGTGTTGTGCGCCGCAGGTGCGTGGGCTGGGGGGATGGATGGCGAGAGCCCCGGCTCCGGGGGCGAGGAGCAGGTGCCAGCGGTCGCTGAACCACCCGCATGCACTTCCCACGGCCTCACCCGCTCTCCCCGGCTCCTTCTGACTTGGAGCTTGAGCTGCATCGGTGATGCATCAAACTTCATGGGTTAGACTTGGCTTCCTGCTTTAATGAGTTGCCATAGGCCCAAGATGAGCACAAACCACCAAGGGATACGCAAACCATGCTCCTCTAGAATCTAGTCCCCACTGAGGACAAGAATTGCCATCTAGATCTTGTCAAAACCCATTTAAGGGATTCCTCCTGCTGTCTGGGCTGCAGTATTTTCATGATGCAGACGAGATGATTAGAAATGACTCGTCCTTTATAAAGGGGGTATGATATTTTTGTTTCTTCTCACCTCGCTTCACCCACACCAAACACGCTATGCGAGGTCAGGTTTGCGACCTGGAGGGTACTTCCTGGCCATTCGATTGTTCCCAATTCTACATACGGCCTGAGGATACTCTCGGAGGCAAACACTTGTCTGCAAATCAATTGGAGTGCTGACGCAGAGAGCAGGACAAACCAGTCCCATTGCGTTGGGTTTTCGGGAATGGGAAGACATTTTCGGCTACTGCCCAATGGTACCGAAATGAGGTTGCATGGAGATGAGACCGTTATCATTTTGTCTGAAAAATATTTTCAAAAGGTGTGCCAAACGGCAAAGTTCGTATTTTGGGTCATTGATTTCAAATTGTTTATTATCAATACCAATTTCTGGGGTATATTTTTGCAAGATGTACATCTTAAGTACCAGAAATTCCCCATCTCAGTGAATTTCTCCGTGTAACTACAGAATCTCTGTGATCTCCGCATATTAGACACTTCATGATGCACTTTTTTTTAGAAAAAAAACACTGATCCACATTTAATAAGATACAATTGGTTGCAACACCTCATTTTGGAAATTACAAGTGAAGGCATTGAGCAACAGCCTTTCCAGATATTACATCTTGCAAAGCAACATCCTTTTTTTTGTAGCAAGACAAATCATTTGTCTATTTGGTGCAAGTAAGGAAATTAACCAAGTTTGTACTTCAGTTTCAATTTTGATTGGAAAATACTTTCAGCATCACACCTGTTAGTTAAGTTCTAATGGAATGGAAAAATACCTAGACTGGAATGGATGAGACAAATGTTGTTTTTGTTCGCTATCAATACTGGACCTTCATGGTGTTTTAATTTTCTTGCTATAAAAGTGGGAGTGGAAATGATCAAAATGTGAATGTTATTCAGTATGTTCAGAAGCAGTTTGTAAAAATAATGTAGTGCAACTATTTGTACAAGATTTCATACTAATTCTGTTTATAAATTGAGAGTCAGACAGGAAAGCCACTGTAGACCAGAAATTACTGGAAAATAGCATTGAGTGATTCTGGAATTGATTATTTGCATGTAAATAGCATGATGATGTAAAAGCTGGAATTTAAATAAACTGTAAACTAATAATCAACATTTTAATCATTTAATTTTAGTCGGTATATGGTAGGACACTGAGGAATGCGAAATAAGAGGGAACTGGAAATTGGAATTCAGATACATAATTATCTGAAAGCATCACCACAGATAGAAATGCTCGTAGAGAGCATTTGGCACATTGGCCTTCTTAAATCAAAGTGCATGTATTGAGTATTGGAGTTAGGATGAAAGAATTGAAAGAGTGCAAAAGAAGATGTGCTGTACTGGGATGTTACCAGGACTGAGTTGTAGGGAAAGGTTGAACAGGTTAGGATTTTATTTCCCAGAGTGTAGAAAAATGAGGAGATATTTGATAGAGGTATTCAAAGTTATGGTTCATTTAGATAGAGTAAATACAAATAGGCTTCTTCCATTGATTACGCCACATACAAACCAGAAGATTACGTGTTGGAAGGGAAAAGTTCAATAGGTTCAAAGAGCAACAAGTACGGACGCAGGAAGGACTTTTATTAAAACACAGGCAAGGGGATTGCAACAGGAATAACGCTTACTGGTACTATCAGTCACATCAGACTTAACACTATTGATACTAGCAACTGTATACAGACTTATAACAAACAAGGATTATAATTCACTACCTTCTGTTCCTTGTCTAACCGGGGCATGGCTCCAATATTATCTCACAGCCACAATTCCTGCGAGTGCACACCTTAGTAACAACTTCTCCAGCGTTGTCCACAGTTCACGACCTGGAATGGAGAAGTGCTAAAGAGCAAGAGCTACTGCAGGTGGTGGACTTTAAAGTAAGCTGGAGGGTCCAGCCCAGGTAATCACTAGGTTATTAAACAGACCAGTGGTCAGGTGTGCACTAATAGGTAGGTGGAATCCAACTTTGATTAGCAGGTGATGTGACTTCCAACTAGATTTCAGATGGAGAGGTCACGTGACCCTCCACAATCCACACTATACATTGTGTTGAAGGTGAAAGGGGAGACATTGAGGGGGAATATCTTCACACCGACGGTAGTGGGAGCTGTAAGCTGAAGTGGTGAATGTGGGTTCAATTTTATCATTTAAGAACAATTTAGATAGGTATATGGTGTGGTATGGAGGAATATGGACTTGGTGCATAGAAGGGTCTGTTTTCAGTGCTGTAATGTTCTATGGTTTAATTTGTTTATAGAATAGGCCATTCAGCCCAATGAGTCTGCCCCAGCTCTGGAGATTTTCTGTTCTTCAATTTTTTTTCAATAACAGCTTTACATGTGCCCACTAACAACACTGATTCTCTACCACCCTATTCTAATGGGGCTAATTCACCTACCTTCCAGCATATTTTGGGGATATTGGCAGTAACTAGATCACCTAATTACAGAGAAATGTTTAAGCTCCTCACAGAACACTGGGGTTCTGCGTTACTGAAGCTGTGAGACTGCTGTATGACCAGCAGTGCCAGAGTGCGGTTTCTGTTGGAGGGAACAGGATAGCAAGTAGGTTGCCAAGTTATAACAGTAGTTGAAAAAAAACTTTAACCTCCTGTAGAATTTTCAAGTGTTTTTGAATGTAACTAGTTCATTAAAAACCTGAAAATTGTATGAATGTTCTTGATAGAATAGGTAGTGGAAGCATGAGAGGATCCTTGATATATCATGTTAATTTACAAATGCACAGCAATCCCAAAGTTGCTTTAAGTTCTCAAAATATTGATGACAACCATCGACAATTTTCTCATGATTACCACTGGGGTTGTGGAAACTTGCCTCACGAGGGATATTGAAGTTCGTGGCGATGATTCTGCAGCAAGCACAAATTGGAAGTACTTCCATAAACTATCATGACACGATAGTAGCCCATATGTTTTTTGACCCTTTGTTACCATGAGATTTTTTTTTTTTGCAGAAGCATAATTAATTTTGCCATTGCATTTTTAAAATTATATACAGCTGTACTGAATTTGAAACCACGTTCACTCACTGCACTGGCACCTGTACTATTTACAGTATCTAATTCATTCTGATTAATTGTTTTCATACATATTCTTTTTCTGATTTACTATGGCAGTTGTCAAAATTCCTTCACCTAATTTTCTAAACAAAGAGCTCATGGACTTATCACATTGCAAAATACTTTCTTGTTGCATTTACTGGCCTTCTGGGACTATCATGCATTAAAATTTTATCACTGAAATATCAGTTCAGGTTTATTTAATAGCATTGCTATTACAAGATGCCAGAAATGTATTAATGAGGATAAGTGAGCAGTGAATTTTCTTTGTACATTTTTGAAGAAAAATGTCATTTTAAAGTGAGTGTGAATACACATACATATCTTTTTATCCAAGTATTTTCAAATCTTGCATGTCTGCAACATTTTGCTTCCATTTTTTGATACAAATTTGTGTTCATCAGTATAAATGAAAAACATTTATTTAACTCATTCTGACCCCAGATGGGCCTGCAGATTTTTATCCAGTTATTTCCTTCAATCATTTCCTACTCAGGAAATAAAACTTTAATATTTTTTAAATTGGAAAATCAGAAGACCTCGGGATTGAGGGTGACTTGATTTCATTTAGGATTTGGTGGGGTTTGAAGTGACCTATGTGGGAAATGCAGACTCTTTCCAGGGGGTGCTTGGTTGGTCAATCAGGTGGGTGAATTATGTTGTCACCCGTGATTTGAATGGCAGAGCAGAATTGATAAGTTGAATGGCCTAATTCTATTTCAAAGTCTTATGGTTTTGTATCCTTTCAAAATATCTGGCCCTTGCAAAATGCTTCGTAGACAATGAAATAGCTTTGGATGAGAATGTTCTAATATTTTTGGTCAAAACCGTCTGCAAAATAGATAGATAATATATTTATTATATTAATTAAAGGCTTCATATTTGTTGAGAATAATTTTCCTAAATTCCTTTGAAATATTGTAGTATTATTGGATCCACTATGTGCACCTGAAAGGGCAGGTAAGGTCTGAAAGATAGCATTTCTGATAGTTGAACTCTCCTCAAGTTATGCACAGAAATATTAGCTGAGGCTGGAATTAATTAGTACCACTCTCTACTTTCTTCAGGTTCTGGTAGTTTCTGCTCAACATATTTACATAAGTAACTAAACAAATGTTATAACAAATTATTTTCTTTTAATTTGCCTCTCCAGTGCAGAACATTCTGACTGAAACCTGACTTGTGGATTTCCTTAGTTCCCTTCACATTTCCACAAATCCATGTCAGGATTAGATTCCACATTTTTTTCCATTTTAGCACACCTATCCACATCTGGAATTTGTGATGCTACAGGGGTCCCCAAACCTTTTAGACCATAGACCCCCCCCCCCCATGGAATAGTTGATCCCTCATTGACCCCCAAGCATGGAATCCCGGTGCTGGATGGGTGGGGAGGTGGGGTTGGTGGCGTTGGTGGATCTGGATGGGGGCACTATCAAAGATACAAAGAACACATACATCTTTCTTCTACACTCAGTCCATCTTCCCATTAACTCTCAACTTGTTCAAAGGCTGAAGCCAAATACAATATGGCAGCCACCAAGGCCCATTCTCGTGAAAGGTTGACCACCACTGCCATAGGCACTATTTTCCATTGATCTGCTCCTGCTTTCCACTGCAAAAGTTCAATCAAACCCCCCACCTCCCAGCCGGCATGATCGACCCCTTGGATAGTCCCATCGATATCGACCACTTTGGAGACCCCTGTGCTAAAAGGAAGACAATGGTGCAAAATGAGATACATTTTCAACTATTGGCAATGAATATGTAAAAAAAAGTGACCAAGTATTTGCATAACCATATGCTTGGTATTTGTCCTAATTTAGGATCTTATGGTATATAATGGAGAAAAATTACAAGCTATCTCAAATTTTATCTATTCAAATAAGGTTTAATTCAGTGGTTTATAATAAATCAGCTTGAACAGATTTTTTTCCTCAAAGCAGTTTGTCATTAGGTGTATTGATTCCATATTTCTTTCCTTGTGTAGTGTCAACTGATCGTCCAT
Organism: Narcine bancroftii; assembly: GCF_036971445.1. NCBI lineage: Eukaryota > Metazoa > Chordata > Chondrichthyes > Torpediniformes > Narcinidae > Narcine > Narcine bancroftii. The sequence goes on along the minus strand of NC_091476.1, from coordinate 24,738,687 downwards.
ATCAAGCTTCCCTTGTGAAATTTAAAAAAGCTGAGAAAAGTGATGCATACAAACAGGTGGCATGGTGGTCATTTGAGGATCTGCTTGTAGTTGACGGGAAGGATGCAGATAAGGTAGAAGAAAGTTTATTTTATTGCTTTTGTGACTGTCAATCAAGAATAATCTGAGAATTTAAAGGAATGTTAACTTCTCCTTTCTAATTTTGTAGTTAGTATTTTTATTTCCCTGATCATCACGTCCTCTCACATTTTGTTCCATTGGATATTATTCATGTATGAGCCTTGATTAAATTATTGGTAGATTGGCAGGTAGATTTAAGATAAGGATACTTTCTCCAGGGGAGAGTAGGATGGTGATCAAATGCTGGCAACTGGACTACTTTTTGTTTTCTTTTTAACCCACAGAGCTACTCTGTATATTGTTTATATTTCTGATGTAATAGGAATAGTTGTGCATGAAACCATCTATTCTCACTCAGTACCACTGCCCAAGATGGCAGAGAACCTGCTTGGCATTGCTAAGAGAAGTAGTAGAAACAAAAATCGGCTTGCTCCGATCCTTACCAATGGTCTTGCTTCAGATAGATTGGTCAATTAAGTTTTTAGTAAGACGTCATACAGACTACTTGGAGATCAAGTCCCACCTTCACACTGCACTTTAAATCCAATACCTCACATTTGGCAATCGATAAGAGACTGCAGAATCAGCAGCGAAAAGTGTGTGTTCAAGGCCAATGTGTAATCTTGTTGACATCAAAACAGGCAACTGCTTCTGCTTCATTCTGTCTGAAAATGTATGCCAGACGAAACATGCTAAACTTTAATTGTCCTTCAGTTAAATTGATTAACCGAATGCAGGAGATGGCTGAGCTTGTTGGTTACAGAAAGGTTGTGGCCCCAAAAACATCTCTACTGTAAGACTAAAGACACAATTCAGGATGAGCTGAGCCTTTAGCCATTAAAGGTGGTGAAGGATTATCCTTTTTAAAGAAAGGAATAGAAGATTATGGGATTGACCGTGATTCTGAGCTAGGGAAGAGATGGAGATGTTGGAGAGTGGTAAACAGTGGATAGCAGTGTTGTTGAAGAGTCTTGTAGAAGTAGGGATGTTCCATAGCCAAAACTAATTGCGATATGTTGTTTAATATTTTTCAATGGGTCCCTCAGCCACTTAGCCCCTCACCAGCAGCTGCTGTGGTCACCATCCTGTAGGGTCATCTCCTTGTTCTCAATAGAGGGTGCTCTTCCCTTTTTTGGGGCCCCACTGCTCCCCAGAGTCAGTCTGCTGCTCCCCAGTGTTGGCAAATCCTTGTGGCTGCTTTCGAGCACAGGCACCTCCATCTTGGGCACAGACCCATGGTTGCAGGATTTTAGTTTAAAAACGCCTGTGTTTCCCCTAGCAGGCTGAGGATCAGGCGGTTGAATCCTTCAAAGCAGCGCTGTGTCTCCGCTCTCACTGGTCCACATCTGCAGCAGCACCTCCTGTTACAGGAGCTCTGGCAGCATCATCATTTTTCCTCACAGATGCTGTAATGGTGAGCAAAAAAAAATACAGCTGAAGGAACTTAGGAGATCAGGCAGCATTTGTGGAAGCAAAGGGACAATCATTGTTTTAGTTTAAGACCTTGCAACAGGATACAAAATGAATGTGCGGTTAAAGACTGATGTGGTAACAGTGAGCTCTAGTTTGTGGGCTTTGACACCAATACTGCAGAGAGTGCAGACAGGAAAAGATCTTTAGGAGGAAAATGTGACAAATAATGTGTCATAAGGATTAGATGTATGGTGAGCAGTTTTTTACAATTCGTATGAGTGATTCAGATGAAATAGCTGAAATTTTGGTTGCTAAATTTGCTGATGACACTTAGTTCAGAAAGTAGGGTAGGAAAGTAAATTATGAAGAGGACATAAGAAGGCCACAGAAGGATGTAAATAGGTTAGTTGAGTGGTCAGAGATCAGGCTAATGGAATATATTGTTCATTTTTAGCAGGGAGAAGAACTGGAGCTGTGAGACAGCAGATCGATTGCTTGCACCATTATGCTGTCTAAAGTTGACATTTGATAAGTAATAGTGGAAAGGTTTACTGGCTGGAATATGAAGTCAAGATTACAATTGAATTAGATATGATCTTATTAAATATCAGAGCATTCTAGAGCAGTGAGGTGGTTACTGTTTCAAGTTTTTATGTTCATTATTTTACTTGAGTTAATGTCCTCTTTTATTTTCACAGGATAACCCTGAATTCGATTTGCATTTTGATAAAGTGTACAAGTGGATTGCCAGCAATTCTGGAGAGAAAAATAATTTTATGTCCTGTCTATTCAAGCTTAATCAACGCTATATGCACAGTAGAATTAAGTTCATAAACATCAGTTCTCAGATCTTAGAAGGTAAAAAGCCACAAATCTATTTTTTTTTAACTTCAATAAAGATCATGTTATAAAGATGTAAAATTGAGAGTCTAAAATAAGCATTTTTAGTTGTATGATTAGAATGAGTAATAACATTGATTGACATGACTGCATCAATATTTTTGGGTTTGACACCAATTATAATTATAGGAGCCCACAACTCCATTATCTCAATGGTTAATTTAAAGATTCAATTCAAAGGAATCATAGAAAATGATATTTCAGATGGAGTTCGGGTATTCAAAGTCTGGATTGGTATTATATGCCATTTATTGTGGTGTTGCTAATATTCATTGTTCAGATTTCTGTTCCACGTTGCCACCCAAGTTGAGCTGGCTATCACATGACTCACAATAATAACATCTGAAATTAATTTCCAAGCCAAGTACATCGTGAAGGTGAGAGTGTCTCAAGACGACTCGGTGGAAACTATGACCTAGTGATTTTTGCAGAAATAACATTGTATGCAAGCACAGGTTATGGAATGGAAGCTCTTGCAATTGGCAAATAGTTCGTGGTAATCTTGGAGGGTCCACATTATCACCTGTTTCCAGTTGACATTGTCCTGTATACTGCAGGATGCCAGTCAGGGCTGCAAACCAAAGACCTTGCTCATTGACAGTGAAGTTGACATAATTACCTAGTTCTGGCAAACATACCTTTGGTCCCTATCATTTGCCATTGAGCATTTTAGATGATAGAGGGAAATGTCTCCTTTGATAGTCGCTGGGAATATAGGGCCACTGTTGCAGAAAGACAGCTGGTTTTCTCAGTGAATGGCATTCTTAGTCTTTGATTTCGAGACCTCATTTACATTCACTGGATATACAGCTGAGGATCAAAAAGGTAGCTTGACATTGCTCAAAGTTTGTTGTGTTGGGTGAGTGGATGAGTGTGGGAAAGGTTATTGCAGAAAAAGGGATTTTAAAACCCAGTGGGCAATTGACCCAGATTGACCACTGTAAACCCCAGACCTTTCTAGATAACATCAAAATATTTGTGTCATCTGGATTCTTTTGGTCTTCACCCTGTGTTCGACATTTTCTAATTCTCTCTATCATTTCCCCTTTCTCTGCAACCTGCTTTCCCACTTTTCTAAAACCATCAACCTGAAATGTTAACTCTGTTACCTCTGTCACAAACCTGCTTGGTTTAGTGAATATCTCCAGTATTTTCTGTACCCCTGACAGCAACAAAAATAGTTTGATTTATCTCTGCAAGACCTCTTCTACTAAATATAGGACTGGCCAAAGCTAGTACTGAGTACTGAATGGGCTTCCATCAGTTTGTACAATCAAGATCATTTCTGTGTTTATTTTTATACAGAAGTGTTTCCTTCTCATAAAAGTAGGATTGCTTGAAAGTGATTAATAGTTTTACCCCATCCATGTGCCAATCCCTTTTAAATGGTTATTGGTCACCACATTGATATACTTATCTGCTCTGTGTTGAATGAATATGCAACAGGTGTCACTGACTTCATCAAGACCTGCATGGATGAGTGTATGCCCTTGCGCATATACCAGGTGTTCCCCAACCAGAAGCCCTGGATGAATAAGAAAATTCACAAACTGCTGAGGGTGATAACAAAGGAGTTTTAGGCCAGGAATCGGGATCTTTACAGGAAGTCCAGGTATGACCTGCAGAATGCCATCTGAAGCAAAATGGCAATTCCGGAGGAAGATAGAGACAGATACATGCCAGCTATGGCAGAGAGTGCAGGCCATTACAGCCTACAAAGCAAGGGCAAAATCTATAGATGACTGTGATGCTTCACTACCCGATGAGCTGAACATCTTCTATTCCCGCTTTGAGAAGAAGAACCCAACAGTACCTACTAGAATCTCTGAAAAGGCTGAAGATCCTGAGATATGTGTCTCTGAGGGTGACATCAGAACATCATTCAAGAGGATGAACCCTTGCAAGGCATCCTGGCAGGATACTGAGAAACTGCGCCAACCAACTAGCCAGAGTGTTCACAGACATTTTCAGCCTCCCATTGCTGTAGTCAGAGGTTCCCATCTGCTTCAAAAGGGTATCAATCATCCTGGTAGCCAAGAAGAGTGGTGTGAGCTGCCTTAACAACTACTTACTGTGATTAAATGCTTTGAGACGCTGGTCAGGGCCAGAATTAACATGTACCTAAGCAAAGATCTGGACCTGATCGTCAAAATTGCTCCAAAGTAGATGCAAAAACACTGGCTCTCCTCTCAGTTCTGGATCACCTTGAAAACAGCAATTCATACATATAACTGCTCTTCATCGATTACAGCTCGGCCTTCAATACATTATTCCCTCAGTGCTACAAACTCCAGGCCTCTGAACTCTAGAACCATTCCTGACTCCAGTGATTTTTGAAAGATTGCTACTAATACCATCAGATCCTCGCACAGAACACTGAGTGTAGTCCATCTCGTCCATGACACATCCAGCTTCGCACCCTTCAACTTCCCAAGCACCTTCTCCTAAGTAATATCAACTACATTCACTTCTGCCCCCGACCCTTAAAATTCTGACATGTTATTGGTTTCTTCAAAGACTGATGTAAAATACTGTTTCAGTTCATCCATGTTCTTTGTTTTCCACTACTTCTCCAATGTCATTTTCCAGCAATCTATTCTCCATTCTTGCCTCTCTTTTGCTCTTTATGTATTTGAAAAAACATTTTTTTTCTCTTTTACATTTTTTCTCTTTTACACAATGTGTACAGGCAGACATCCAAAGTTTGTCTTTAACCTGAGTTTGTATTTAAGTCGGAACCAGAATATACGGTCCTTATTTAGCATCAGTTAGTCAAATGTTTATTTTAGTGTGTGTGAATATATACGAACTGACAAGCTGACCGGAATGGTGTCAACTTCCAGTTTGAGTGTGGTTGTCATAATTCTAATAGTAATGACCAAACATTTTACATTTTATTAGTATTGTGTCACCAACACTGCCCCGCCCTCCCCTGACAGTTCGCCATCAGCTCCCACACAAATCATATAAAAAACCTTTATATGCATATGACAGTTCCCAATACACTAAAGCATCTGAAACATAATAATACAGGTAATAGTATTTTGCGGAGCATCATGATGGCACATGTCACTGCTTCTCCCCCCCGCCCCCTGTGATCAGTGTAGGGGCTGGTGGCAGACTGTTGGGGAGTGCGGGGCAGCAGGACAAATGTGGGGACTGTTGGTGACACAGTACTAATAAAATGTAACATTTTTGGTCATTACTATTAAAATTGGGACAACCACACTCAAACCAGAAGTTGACACCATTCTATTTCCGGTCAGCTTGTTGGGACGTGACTGCAGGCTTTTTTTGTAAATCAAACATTTTTAACCTGGGGACTGTCTATAACGTGTGCATTGCTCAAGAAGGACTTTGTGATATCCTGAGGAGATGAAGACATTATGCCAATATTAGCTCTTTTGCTGTAATCTGTAGTTACGGTAAAATTCTGAATAACAAATTTAAAGCACTGTGGGAGATGATCATGAATTATTATCTTGTAGCCAACTTTGCAACGCTTAACACATGTACATGCTGGCGTATAGGATTACTCTGTATAGGACGTCATTGGAATTTCCACCTAAAGTGTAGCTTTTGAGTTCTACATGCTGTATAACACGAATCCCCCCCCCCCCTCAAGTCTGATACTTACCAGTGACCAGTGAGTGATGCAGCCACAATATTTTAATACCAAATTACCCTGTAAAATGTTTTAATTTTATTAAAATATTTTAAAATAAACCACTCAGCTCATTTAACAGGCCGTTTAAAGCCTGTACAAACCCAACAGCAGTTGGACGAATGCATGGACTCCACAAGGACATGTGTAAGATTGGGCTTATTCATGGATGTCATTGGCTGATGCAGTGAACTTTAATGTTTTTCCCAATGCTATGAAATTAAAGAAGTACCAAGACCATGGTTTGCCCTGCTGAACAGCCAATGCCCCTTAATGTGTACACAATCTGAGAGGCTCCCAGAATGGAGATGAGCTGGAAATGGGGCACTTGGTTATTGTAAATGTCACGTCTGCAACTAAGCTTCCTCTTTTTTCGCTTTCACCATTGAGTGGAGGTGAGCCACATTATCAGAACAAGCAAGGTGGTAGAGAGCGCCTTGGGCCTGACCAGGACCCCTGAGCCAGAGCTGGCGGGATGTGGATAAGATATGAAGGGGGAGAGAGAGATGGCAGTGGTGTTGAGACTTTGCTGTCAAGGTTCAGATTTTGTACTCTGCATACAAGATGGCCCCTGAATTTTGAGGTGACATTTTTAAGTTGCGGACCATACAATACGTCGACATATTTGGTATCTATTCATTGTTGAACTTTCCCCGTAATTTTGCTTCTCTCTCTCTGAAATATGTTTAAAGATTTACCATGTGAAAATTGCAGTCATCAATTTGAATGAAAGATGTTTTGGATGGCTTTTTTTTCAAATAAACAAAATATAATAAAGTCATTGGATTTCAGAGTGTCTACATCCTCTAGAAAAAGAGCGAAGAAGTGAACCTGTGGATGTGGAGGATGAAGAAGAAACTAGTGTTTATCAAGTACTCTCACCAAAAGAGGCATTTGATGTTGAAAACATAATGGAACAGTTTGACCAGTCTATTTCTAATTCTGAAGCTTTTGCAGAGAAGATGAGCAAAGATCTCCATGTATTAGATGAGGTATTCTTTGAAAAGAAATCTATTTGAAATTCCTAATGTACTTGTTGAATGTTCCATCCAGGTTTAGTGTTTATTTAGCTTTCTGTAACTTGGTTCATCCTAGAGAGATGTGCACTATTTCATTTATTAGTCTTCTTTGTGCATCTTGGTGGCTGAATTACTACTTGGATGTTTGATTGAATAACTCTTACCTTCAGAATTGTGAAAGCTGATACGGTGTTATATTCTGTAAAATGCAGCAAAATCCAAATTCCATTATGGATCCCATGTGTATTTCCTGATGAGTAAAACGTGTTCACTCAGTTCTGTTATTCAGAAAGTTGTTATTTTCTATAATTGTACAGGTACACGATCCTTTATCCAGAACCCTTGGGGGACAGTGTGTTCTGAATTTTGGATTTTTCCGGATTTCGGAAAGCCCACCCGAATTGTGCTGCCTATCCACCCCCACCCCCTTCTAGTTGCCCAGCGGTCTCCCCCAACGGCTGTCTCCCTCGGACATCTCCCCCAACCGTGGTCCCTCGGCCGCCCAGACGCCTCCCCCGACCACCCCTCCCTCAGCCGTCTCCCCCAACCACAGTCTCCCGGACGACTCCCCCGACCGCCGGTCACTCGGCCGCCTCCCCCGACCGCCCGTCCCTCGCCCACCTCCCCCGACCGCCCGTCCCTCGACGCCCAGCCGCCTCCCCTAACCGTGGTACCTCGGCCACCTCCCCTAACTGCCGGTCCCCACCTGCTGGATTTTGGAGCTTTCCGGATTTTAGGTGTCCAGATAAAGGATCGTGTACCTGTACCATATTGGAAAACTAGTTACTGTTAGTAAAAATAAAATATGTAATGGCTTTGAAAAGTAGAATACTGATGACATACACTGTCTTATTCAATAATATATTTTCAGTGTGTAAGTATGATCCTGGGCTTCTGAACTATATATTGTATGTATGTACTGGGTGAAGAAACATTTTTCAGAAACAGTTGTCCCATCTTTCAGCCTTCATCTTTCCATGTTTTTATTTTATTTTTAGCTTTCAATTACTGGGCTTCTAAAAGTTTGACTCTTTCATCTTGGCTTCACTTCATTCTGACTGTTGGCTCTTTCTACACTGTTAATGTTACAATCATTATCAAATCAAGTCAGTTTATTATCATCTGATTGCACTAGTACAGTGGAACAGTGCTCTCTAGTCTTCAGTTTAAAACATGCAAACACACAACCAGACATCACACATACAAACAATACCTATGCATGACAAATATTCATATACATAAATAAATACTGTTTCATGGATAAGAGACTCTTAGATGGACAGTGTGAGCTGTTCCTTTGGCTGTTTAGCATTCTCGCTGCCCGTGGGTAGAAGCTGTTTCTCAGCCTTGGTGGTGCTGGCTCTGATCCTCCTGGATCTCTTTCCCAATGGGAGTAGCCGGAAGATGCTGTGTATGGGGTGGTAGGAGTCCTCAATAATTGTGCATACCCTCCAGACAATGATCCAAGTAGATCACGTCAATGGGTTGGAGGGGGAGGGGAAGAGGGAGATAGATCCCAATGATCCTTTCTGCCACTCTTATGGTCCTGTGAATTGACCTCTGATCCATTTCTCTGCAGCTGGCCAGGACACTCTTTTGATTTATCTCCTGTAGAAGATTGACATGATTAGCCTTGCTGCTTCAGTTTTCACAGGAAGTGCAGTCACTGTTGCACATTCAAGATAAATGAGGAGATGTGTGTCCAGGATCGATTACTAATTAGGTGGACTCCATTTCATAATAGTAGAGGTCATTGCCGCAGGATGATAGTTTTTGAGGCCTCTTTGGTACCAGGATGATGGTGGCTGCCTTGAACCCTGCAGGGTGATGGTCTGCCGCAATGAAGTACTGAAGATGTCCATAAAGACTTCCGTTAATTGGTCTGCGCTCTCCTTCAGTACTCCAGCAGGTACGTGGTCTGGACCTGCTGCTTTGTATGGGTTCACCTTGGATAGGGTTCTACTCAGTTTGGCCACGGCTATTCGGTCACAGTGCACGGACATTGCTGATGTTGTCTCATCTTTTTCCTGAAACTAGCCATTTATTTATTCTCTCCTGCAATCTGCCCTAACACAGATTTCCTTTTTATGCTTGTGTTTTTACTTTTTATTTACTTGTAAAATGTTATTTCTCTAATTGAAAAAATAATGCATGACTTGCCAATTGGGTTTTAATTTCAGATTTTTAACCCTCTGCACAATATTTCTTACGTGCAGCAAATCTTATCCATTAATCATCATTCACTTTATCACTAAATTGTGTAGTAAAAGGAATGGATAATTGCACGTTTTTAATCCGCAGAAGCTTGTAAGAGATGTTGCTTGGTTACAGTGTATACCATGGATTATTTAGGTTCTCGTTTATCCTTCAGGCAAACATCCGATCAATCATTGCATCTGAGAAGCAAGTCACTGAACTGATGGAGTTGATCGATGTGAGTCTTGTTGAAGTAACGAACATTGAGCAGACCCTTCAGACCTATGAGGAACTGCTGCAGAGCGTTAAAGAACAGATGGATCACATTCACCAGAGCAATTATCAATTACAAGTCATTGATTGCAACCAACAAAAACTTTTAGAAGAAGTTCTTTTTCTTGTGGTAAGCAAACTATATTAAGTTGTAGGTGGGTCAATAAAGACTACACAATATGGTCATTTACATATTTCTTTTGAAGTATTTCAAAGTCATTAACAAACCCAAAAGAATGAAATATGTCAGAATATCTACACTGCTCCATTCTGCATGAGTGATACCTCAAATACTTTCACAGAAAGGATAACTGATTCGAAAGAAAAGAAATCATACATTTGAAATCATTTTTCCACATAAATTGGAGGAAATAAATACGCGATGTCATAGTTTTAAACTGAAGGGGGAAACGTTTAGGGGGAAAATTAGTGGAAAGTTTTTCACTCAGAGAGTGGTGGGAGTGTGGAATGATCTGCCATCTGATGTGAATGCTGACTCGATCTTAAGTCTTAAGAATAAATTGGATAGATACATGGATGGGAGAGGTCTGGAGGGTTATGGAATGGGAGCAGATCAATGGGACTCGCAGAATAATGGTCGCACAGACTAGAAGGGCCCAATGGCCTGTTTTCTGTGCTGTACTGTTCTATAGAAAACATTTGAAACTAATTAGTCTCAATTTGCACAAACTCCATTTAGCCTGAGAGAGAGGAACCTATTTCTCCAATTTGCACGTAATTGTAGTACAGGTCGAGTACCCCGTATCCAAAATGCTTGGGACTAGACATTTTTCAGGCTTTTTTTGGATTTTTGATCAACGGAACTAAGCAGCACATTAGCATCTGCAGAATACCTATATCGGTAGTTAAACAGCGACAACAAACAACAGCAGCCTTTTTGAGCGCCGACATGACAGCACAAATGGAAAATTCACATGAAATAATGTTTAGTACTTACCAAATAAAACCCCTGATCTCTGCTTACAAAAGAAGTCCACATCCCTGACTACCTCCCCACTGCCGCAGTCGCCAGTCCCCAACACCTCCCCACCGCCAGCAGCGGTCCCTGACTATAGTCCCATCTCCTTCCTGGGAACCCGAGGTCCCGGCTCCTGCCCAGGAGCCCTTGGCAACTTTTTTGATGCGGACAGCACCGCACCTGATGTTGAGAATGGAGTCGCCGTCAGCACCTCCATCTGCAGCCTATGTTGAAGATGGACCCAACTCCATCTGGCATCTTTTTGACCAGAAGCAAAGATTTTGGTCTTTTTACTGTTGTAATCAAACTGGCACCAAAAAAGTGTCAGAGCCCCACATGGACAAGTCAGGTGTTGAATTTTTTTCACTTGTGATGTCATGTGGGCGCTTAAAAAAAAATCCAGTTTTTCGATCTTTTCAGTTTTTGGATCTTCAGATAAGAGGTACTCGACCTGTACTTCAAATTACAATGTCACTTGGAACTCATCTACAATTTAAGATTTGTCTTGATTTCATTTTTTGTATTTTTGATTGGTTCATTAGGAGCAAATCTCAGTATTACTGAGATATTTGATCTCCATTTTGTGATTAATATAAAGGTCCATAGGTCAGTATACAGTATTTTGTTGTAAAGTGAAATAATTAAGTAAGCACCTTGGCAACAACATTAAGTATTTAGCAGTGTCATGAGAATAGGTAGTGAACCTATATGTGGAAAACAATTGATGAAGTAAACCTTAACAAATTAAACAATATTTTTATTTCAAATGTAAATCACAACATTCTGAAAAAAAGCACAATATGCTGGAGAAGCTCAGCAGGTCAAAGTGTCCTTTATGCAACAAAGATAAAGCTTCAGAACCGACATTTTGGGCTTGAGCCCTATATCTAAGTATGAGAACATGCTGGCAAGCATCCAAACAAAAGAGTGGGGGGGGGGGGGGTGGCGGGGAGAGAGTGGCAGAGACAGGAGATGATGTGGAGAAAGAAGGGAGGGAACAGCAGCAATGAGGGGGAGGAGGGAGGACTGGAAAGACAGGAAAAGGGGGAAGGGAAAGAAAAGGCAATCAGGTTTAGTGGAAGTCAGTGTTTATGCTATCTGGCTGGAGGGTGTCCAGACAGAAAATAAGGTGTTGTTTATCCAATCTGTGGGCGGTCAGGGAGGGATAGTACACAAGGTCATGCGCAGCCATGTGAGTGCGGGAGTGTGACTCAGAACTGAAATGGATGGCCACTGGGAGGTCACTGTGGTTGCGAACGGAGCGGAAGTGCTGAGAGAAGCAATCTCCCAGTCTGTGACCAGTCTCTCCGATGTAGAGAATGCCACAAAAAGTGCACCAGATGCAGTAAATAAGTTCTTTGGATGTACAAGTGAAGTGTTGCTTCACTTGAAAGGTCTGATTTGGGCCCGGACTGTGGTGAGGGAGGGGGTGTGGCTGCAAGTGTGGCACCTCCTGCGGGCACAGGGGTGCGATGGGTAAGGAGGGATGAGTGCACGAGGGAATCACGGAGGGAGCAGATCCTGCAGAAGGCCAAGAGGGGAGGAGAAGGAAAAAGTGCTGGAAATTCTGTTGGATGCGGAGGCTGGTAGGGTGGTAGGTGAGGATGAGGGAGGTTCTAGGTTTGTTGCATCTGGGGGCAGAGAGGGCCAGGGCAGATGAGCGGGTGATGCAGGTGAGTGCTGAGTTGGTGGAGGGGAAGCCATGTTTGTGGAAGAAGGCAGACATTTCGGAAGATCTATACTGGAAGACCTCACCCTGGGAACAGATGTGGCGGAGATGGAGAAGGGGATGGAATCCTTGCAGGGTACATGGTATGAGGAGGAGTAGTCTAAGTAGTTGTGGGAATTGGAGGCTTTGTAGTTTATGTTGGTGGCCAGCTTGTCTCCCAAAATGGAGACTTTATTTCAAATTAAATTCTCCCAACACTATTGTCATACATATATTAGCAATTTTAAGAGTTATGGGGAGAGCATAAACTGAGGTAAACAAAATCTGTAGATGCTGGTGTCTAGAGCAATACACTAGACTTGCTTTTGCAGCGGATAGATTATTCTCCACAATTTCTGCTACCTACAACAGGATCCCACCACCAGACACATCTTCACCTCCCCTCTCTATAGAGATCACACCTTTCATGATTCACTCGTCCACTCATCCCTTCCCACTGATTGCCCCCTTGGTATTTGAACATCTGTCCATCGTGACTGCAAAAAGTGTTATACTTGCACATACACCTCCTCCCTCACCACCATTCTCGTGACTCTCTTAAGGACCCTCTAGATCTGGGAGACTAGACGCAGAAAGGGAGATTGTTTGATGAGCACCTTAACTTTGTTCGCTGCATCAGAAAGTACCTCCCAGTAGCAAACCATTTTAATTATGCACACCTTTGCCACAGGCATTTCTGTCTATGGGTTTGTGTACTGCCAAATTGAGTCCACTCACAAATTGGAGGAACAACGTCTTGTATTCCATCTTAGCAGTCTCTAATCAGACAATCTCAATTTTGACTTCAATTTCAATTAAGCCCCTCCACCAGCCTCTCTCATTCACTATCGCCTCTGTCTCTTTTCTTCAGTTCCCCAACACCTATCAGAGAACAGCCTTTCTTAACCCTCTGCCCTCTATCCAATCACATCTTCTTTCTCTTCTCCTCTCCCATCTGTATCCACCTATTACCTCTTGCTTGTTAGCCTGTGTTCCTCCCACTCCTCCCTCCTCCCATACATCCCCCTCCCCCACCTTTTTATTCAGCTGTCTACCTGTTATTCCACTTTCACGTCGAAGGATTGCCTTTTACTTCCTTTGGATGCTTTGTGATCTGCTGAGTTTCTCCAGCACTTTTATGAAGAAGATACATCTGCTTTCTGCTTGCAGGGTTGCTAGCACAGAAGATTTTTCCTTTTCTTTGATACATTTTGAGATACTACAAATCCTTCTCTCCCCTTTTGTTATAACACAATGAACATTTGTCCAAGCTTAAAATATTTTAGCTCAAAATTTAAATGGTAATATCCTGTTTGGTTTTTTTGTGTTTGTTGTTGTAATAGGACAAGTTGGACCTTGCTGAACCACATCAGGAGGTTTTGAGAAATGCTGATCTTTCCATACCTGAGAGCCTACAGCCCTGCATTGCTGCTGTTGAAGCTTTAAATAATTGTATGAACATTAGGTTATTGCCAGGTATATTCTATTTAACTTTTCTGCTTTCCTTTATGCAGCTTGTGTCCCTTAGATTTAATGAATGTCTAAGCCCCATAAATACAAACGATCTAGTTTGGTATATATTTCAAGAAAAGGTTAACTTTGAGAGGAGGGGATATAGAGATGTTCAACTGCTTGGGGTCACTGAAATATACATGAGTCAATAAAATGACTGACATTTTGAACTTGCATTAAAAGTGAATTTGAAATGCTTTGGAACTTTCTGTGGTCGTGAAAGATCCCCATTCTTACTTCTTAATATCTTTCTGGAACTAGTAAAAGTGTATATGGCACCTAAAGTAAGGATGTTTCTATTAACTTTTAAGTATATTTTAAAAGCAACCAAAAATACAAGGAGAATGCATTTGACCAGGTTGAGAAAGCAGCCTTAGAGTAATTAAAGGCTATCGATAGATATACAGTCTTTTGATGATTAATTGGAAGTTCCTGCAGTCTCCATCCCTCACTCTGTTTTAAAATTGAATGCAAGATACAAAAGTGCCTGATATGTCTGAAGTTAAATGATCATGATCAGGCAACAAGAGATATGCTAAATTTATTTGAGATGCCAGGGTACTAAGGTGAGGAAAAAGTGGCATCAAAACCAAAAAAAAGAGTGAATATAAAATGGAAACCCAGCTGGCCTTTAAAGTGATGTTAATCATAGTTATTTTTTTTATTTAAATGTATTAGCATGGTAATATAAACGGGCCTTCTGGCCCACAAGTCTGTGCTGCCCAAATACACCCATTTAACCAATTAACCTATTATCCCCGTACATCTGTTGCAATGTGGGAGGAACCGGAGTGCTCGGAGGAAGCTCACACGGACTTGGGGAGAATGTACAAACCCCTTACAACACTGGATTCCAATTTGGGTTTTGGCACTGTAAAGGTGTGCTAACCACGCCACTCACCATACCAGCCCAAATAGTCTGCTCCCTATCATCCATCACATGGATAATGAATATACTTGTTGATATACTGATGATTGAATGTATCAGAAGATTGGGGACTTTGTCATGACTTGAGATAAACTAACATTAAAAATGGGGAAAAAACTAGTGGAAAATTAATTCAAAATTACTGAGCCGTTTGGTGATTTTTCTTATTTGCCAGTCTAAGTTTGTTTTTCTGCTCCAGATTCTAGTATTGGCAGTCTCTTGTATCTCCATTGTTGTATAATTTTATTGGAATTATCAAGCAGTTGATTTTATAAGAACAAAATAAATGATGGAACTATTGTCCAGATAAGGCAGCAACTGTGGTATGAATTGATTTTACTGCAAACCCTCCCACATTCTCCAGGATGTTTGGAAATCCAAGTTGTGTTAATTATTTCCCTTCTTGTATCGATAGTATAATCATTGCCGACTACTGTCAACCAGAACATAGCATTGATGATTTAATTACTATTTTGTACATGTAAAATACGAGTTCTAAAATAATACAATTCAAAATGATGTGACAGTAATTATTTCCCTGAGTCTATGTTAGAAATAACATTAAAAAATATAATACTGGTTCTTAACACAGGTCTTTACATTGCATTAAGATTTTCAATGAGCACTTGTCAAAAGAAGTTAGGTGTGTGATGACATTCAAAATGAGAAAAGTACAATTTGGCATTCAACTTTTCGTTGGGACAAAAGCCTTGGAGCATAAAGCTGGTAAATTGGTGAAATAAGTGAAAAGATTTTGTGCCAGAATTGTGCTTTTACCAGTGGAGGATGTGTGAGAAAACTGCCAGTGAAGCACTTGTAATGGGTTAGCTCGATTCATTCACACCAAGTAATGAAGTCTTGAGCTCAGAAATTGCCCAATGCTTAGTTGTTGCTTGTAGATTTCTGAACTTTGCAACAATGATGTAACAGTGAGGCTAAATTTGATTAGAGCTTTGTGATCGCAAAACTGTACTGATGTTGTAGTTTCACCTAGGAATGAAATTTATGAGAGCATAAGATATAGAAGCAGAAATAGGCCATTCGACCCATTTATTCCTCTCTGATTCCATCATGAATTAATCCACTCTCTCGCTCAGCCCAACTCCCGTGCCTTCTCCCTGACTCCAGATACCTATCAGTCTCCAACAACGACCTCTACAGCTGTCCATGGTAGCAAATTATTCCAGAGGTTCACCACTCCCTGGCTATAGAAATTCCTCTACATCTCTGCTTTAAATGGGACTCCATCAATCCTGAAGTTGCACCTTCTTGCCCTAAACTTCCCTACCATGGGAAACAATTTTGCCACATCCACTCTATCTAGGCCTTTCAACATTCAAAATCCTTCTTTGAGGTCCCCCTTTATTCCATGAATCAATCTTATGAATCTTCTCTGAATCCTCTCCAATGACAGCACATTTCTTTCTTAAATAAGGAGGCCAAAACTACCTTGCGTTTCAAGTGAGGCCTCATCAGTGCCTCATAAAAGCCTCGACACCATAAACCTACTGTGAAATCCTATTCCTCTGGATATAAATGCCAACATTGCATTTGCCTTCTTCACCACCAACTCAACCTGGAAGTTAACCTTTAGGGTATCCTGCACGAGAACCCCCAAATCCCTTTGTGCCTTTGAATTTTCTTCCCAACCAAATAATATTCTGCCCTTTTACTCCTTCTACCAAAGTGCATGACCAGACATTTGCCAACATTATATTTCATTTGCCACTTCGCCCATTCTCCTAATCTATCTAAACATCTCTGCAGCCTCTACATTTCCTCCGCAATACCTGCCCCCTCCACCTATCTTCGTATCTTCTGCAAACTTAGCCACAAAGCCATTTATTCCACAATCCAAATCAATAACATACAATGTAAAAAGAACTGTCCCAACACCAACATCTGTGGAGCACCACTGGAAAGCGGGAGCCAAGTGAACAGGATTTTATTCCCACTTTCTATTTCCTGCCAATCAGCCAATGTTCTACCCATGCTAAATATTTTTCCTGTAATTCCATGGACTCTCTTCTTTTTAAGCAGCCTCATGTCCAACACCTTGTCAGAAGCCTTTTGAAAGTCCAAATAAACAACATCCTCTGCATGTCCTTTGTTTAGCCTGCTTGTGGTTTCCTTAAAAAATTGCAGTAGGTTTGTCAAAGAAGATTTTCCCTTAAGGAGACCATGCTGACTTTACCCTATCTTGTCATGAACCTCAGGGTACTATATAACTTCATCCTTGTCAATTGACTCCAACACCTTCCCAACCACTGATGTTTGACTAATAGGTCCATAATTTCATTTTTGCTCCCTCCCTCCCTTTTTAAATGGCAGGGTGGGCTTTGCAATTTTCCTGTCTTCAGAACCATGCCAAAATCTATTGATTCTTGGAAGATCATTTCTAATGCCTCCACATCTCTACAACTACTTTTTTCAGAATCCGAGGGTACATTCCATCTGATCTGGGAAACTTATCTACCCTTAGACCATTCAGCTTACCAAACACCTTCTCTTTGGTGATTGTGACTGCACTCATCTCTCTTCCCTTATACTTTTGAAAGTCAGATCTACTCCTAATCTCTTGCACAATATAAAACACTCATTCATTTCCTCCGCCATCTCCTTGTCTCCCATTACAATTTCTCCAGTGTTATTTTCTATCGGTCCTATATCTACAGCTGCCTCTTTTTTTTCACTCTTAATATATTTTAAAAGCTTTTAGTATCCCTTTTGATTATTTGCTGGCTTTCTTTCAAAGTTCATCTTTTCCTTCTTAATAACCTTAGTTGCCTTCTGTGTGCTTTTAAAAGTTTCCCAGTCCTCTACCGTTCCATTAATTTTTGCTTCCTTGTCTGCCCTTCCTTTTGCTTTTACTTTGGCTTTGACTTCTCTTGTCAGCCACAGTTGTGTCATTTTTCCATTCAAATATTTCTTCTCTTTTGGAACATTCCTTCCTTATTTCTTGCAGAAACTCCCACCGTTGTTGCACTGCCGTCCGCTAGTGTACCTTTCCAATCAACTTTGGCCAATTCCTCTCTTATACCTCTGTAATCCCCTTTATTCCACTGGTATATGGACAAACTGATTTTTGTTTCTCCTCAAACTGCAGGGCAAATGCCTCCTCAGGGTTTCCTTACCTTCAGCTCCCTTATCAACTGGTTCAATCCAGTATTTCCCTGGTTGGCTCAGCCACACTCTTCTAAGAAGCCATCCTGAAGGCATTCTATAAATTCCTTCTCTTGGGATCCAGCAACGACCTGGTTTTCCCAATCAGCCTGCATATTGAAATTCCCCATGACTATTGTAACATTGCCCTTTTCATATGCCTTCTCTATCTCCCTCTGTAGTTTGCACGTGATATCCTGGCTACTTTCTAGAGACTTGTATACGCTTACAGTTTCTTAATTTTACCCACAGGAATTCTATATCTTCTCTCTCCAAAGATTGAATTCCATGTCTCCACTTTCCAAAAATTCAATTCCACCTTTAACCAGCAGAATCAACCCAGCCCCTCTGCCTATCTTCTCATCCTTCAGATACACTGTGTATCCATGGATATTTAGTTCCCAGCTGTGGACTTCTTTCAGCCATGGCCACGTGAGGAATGTGATTTGGCCAGGTGAAACATAGTCCTATTATCTGTAAACTTAGCTGATAATATTAACTTGAATTACTCTTCACATTTTGATTATATTAGGCCATCGGAAACTGCAAAGTGTTGTAGAACAATTAATAAAGTTTGAGAATTTGCGACAACTATTTGAATCTCGATTCATACGTCACATTAACAATATGTTTGTGCTGCAGGTAAGAACAATAGTTCATAAAGAGAGCTATTTATTGCAATTAATAAGATCAGAAAAATCATAAAGCTTGCTTGGATATGTATAGGAAAGTTTTAAGTACTGTATGTAATGACCTTATTCCTGTTTATTACAGTTTTCTTAATATTTTGATAAACTGAAGCTAGATGCATTGAAAGTCATGCCTTATTAATTAAACTGAATAGAGAACGATGTGTATGTCAGCTGATTATAATTTGATTTTGACAATCCTTTAGATTTTTTTGCTGGGTAAATAGTAATTGAATGGACAATAATCTGCAATCTAAATGTTGACTTATTTTATTATCCACATGGCATTTTTAACTTTTTGAAATTGTTGAAATTAGGTGGTCACTATCAGTTTGTTCCTGGTTTATGGCATTGGCCCAGAATTTCAGCTGAGGTGCTCGCTACTTGCACGTTCAAATACATGTTCACTAAACCCACCGTTAACCTGGAGTAGGTCACCTAGTACAAGTTTCTTCAAGTCCATTGCTGCACTTTTTCATTTATTAGTTGTGAGCCTATCCTCAAAATTGGTTTTATAGTCAGTTAAGCTGTGTCCTTGGGCGTTCGGCTGTTAAAGGGATTGAATGGTAACATTAACAAACCTTCAATACCAATTGACGATGAAACATACAATTAAGTTTTTCAAAATTCTTAAAATCATTTAAAAATACAAAAACAG
The DNA here is from genome assembly GCF_036971445.1 of Narcine bancroftii. Taxonomy (NCBI): domain Eukaryota; kingdom Metazoa; phylum Chordata; class Chondrichthyes; order Torpediniformes; family Narcinidae; genus Narcine; species Narcine bancroftii. The sequence goes on along the minus strand of NC_091476.1, from coordinate 24,719,466 downwards.
AATACTGGAATGGTCTAAATTAAATCCACTTAAATTATTGTAGCTAAATTAAAATTGTATGTTTTTTTTTCCCCCACAGCGGATCTTTGTTCCGATAAATGGAATGTAATGTGGTAAGAAATGGCAGGCAGGTTCTTTTTGCTTAAAGGATATTAAATCATGAGTCACAAAGTTTCAGCAAGTAACCGCGCTAAATGCCGCTAACCTTGCTTGGAAGTTATTGCTTTTTACTTAAATATATCGTGTATTATTCCACAGATAAAGTGAATCAAAGTTTTTTTTCAGTATTTAGACATTACTGGCAGGCAAAGCTTGTCTGTTCTTATTTGCCCTTGAAAAGATGGTGGTGCACCACTGAACTTTTTTATATTGGTAAAAGTACCAATGTTCTGTTGGGACTGAGTTCCAAAATTTAAACTCAATTATGATGAAAGATGATACCTTTTCAAGTCAAAGTAATTGGTGACATGGATACGAGTTTTCCCATGCTGCCTTTTTCTCACTGATAGAGGCCAATTTGGGAGGTGCTGTTGAAGAAGCCTGGATGAGTAATTTAGTGTTGTTTGTAAATGATCTGCACCGCAGTTATAGTGCACCACTAGTAGAAGGCGTCAATATTTAGTGTGAATAATCCAGCAAGCCCACTTTGCCTTGCATGGTGTCAAATATCAAGAGTTGCTTGTCAAGTCCAGTCAAATGGAGAGTATACCATCATATTCTTGATAAGTGCCTTGCAGGTAAGAAAAGACTGTAGACTTTAGAAGGGTCCAAATGCCACACTGTCCATGTACTGGTCCAGATGAGTTTCTTTTCAATAGTGACTCTTTAGATGTTGATGTAGAAGGGCTTAACATTTGTGATCCATGAATATTGATTGTAGACAGTTAGACTCTTAGCAATGGTCATTACCCTGCATTCTGGTACAGGTATACCCCACTATCTGAAAGCAGAGCATTCCTGTGAAATCTTTTGTAAGCTGAAATGGCGTAAAGCAAAGTATTTACCATTAATTTATATGGCGAAAAGTGTTTGTGTTCCCAGAATCAGAAAATAACCCACCAAATCATACCAAATAACACATAAAACCTAAAATAACACATATAGTAAAAGTAGGAATGATGATAAATGCACACCCTATATAAAGTAGAAGTACTGTACGTACAGTGTAGTTTCACTTACCAGAATCGTGAAGACAGCAAGTTCTGACAGCCCCACCCTCTGCCCTGTGACAGCCCCACCGGCTGCTTTTTCGTAAAAGTGAACACAGGTTTCTTCATAAAAGTGAATTTGCATAAAATGAGAATTCATAAAGCGGGGTATACCTGTATTGTGATTTGGCATGTTCTTTTTATATCATATTTATTGTAACAATATGCATTAGTTATGTTAACAATGTTTCTTTCATGCATAAAAGTGTAAGAATGTCTTTTTAAATCAAATAATCTACCATTTTTCTCCTCCTGGAGAACTTTTATTCATCTATATGAGCTTTAATTTTTAAGTGTGATCTTATTGAGTATTGCTAAACACCATATTAATTCCCCAGCCAGTTAAAATCAGCAAGTATCAATGTTAAATCTGGATCTGTGGCGGCTCACCACAAGGCAGACGAACCGGCCCTGCTTGTAAGCCATGTGGCGAGGCAGCCGGCCGAAATGCCGCCGTCGGGGGTTTCCCTTCCTTCCAGCTCGGGGCTCAGAAACGCGCTTGGGGACCACGAGACGCCCGGATGACGTCAGTGCCCTCCAGCGCAGTTCTCAGCCAGGTCCGGGCTGGGAGTATAAGTGCAGCCCAGCAGCCTGCAATAAACTAGTCTGCTCACTGAGCTCAACCCGTCTGGTTGCGTGTGTTATTGCAGGAGCAGTGTAGCCGCCGCGACAGATCCTTCTTAATCTGTGAATCAATTAGCAGCCCTTATCAACCTACTTAGTGGCTAAACCTTGTGAATTTACCACAAATGTCTAATCTGCAGAAAGTTAACAGCATTGATTATTGACTGTTGCTCTTGATCAGACCCCGTGATTTTTTTTTCCCTGGAGGTCGTATGCTGAAGTTAGATTTTGTGGTCAAAATCAACCAAATTGTTCCACAAATGGATTTGAGGCTGAAACCATTAACTTTCATGCATATTAACAATCCAAATTAACTAAATGAAATGTCTCTTTTCTTGTGTGCTGCTCAGAAGTTTTTGCTTAAGTATTTGTTCATTTTAGCAAGGGGAATAGAGTGATTTTGTTTCTTTGGGTAAATATTCTGAAGACTTTTTATTTGCTTTTAGGGAAATGACTCAAGTGTTAGCTTAATGCAGCAGACTGGAGAACTGATCTTCCCCAAACACAAATTTTATCATGATGAATTGTTGCCATATAATCCTTTAATGGCTTGGCTAAAAAGCAGCAACCCTGTTATTTTCAATGATTTGTCAAAGGTATGTTTACTTGCTTGTCGAATATGTGGTCGGTCTATATGTTGTGAAAGCCAACAAATTGTGTATTCGTCATAATTACTTTCCTTATTTATATGACATTGACCTTTGTTATCCAGAATTCAAGTATCCAACAATCCAACCAACTGGCAAAAAAATCTAGGAAATAAATAAATAGAGTAAAAATTTAAATAAAAGTTTAAAATTGTAAAATGATCTCCGATGCGAGACACAACCGCTTGGTGAAGATGGGAGCCGGCATGCTCTCTGGTCATGCCCTGCCCGCAGCAGTTGTTTGAATAAAGTTTCAAAAAAGTTGTGTTTGAATAGAATGACGGTGCCCAGGATGAAGAACCATCCAATGCTGCTCCCTGCCAGGGCAACCCTCCCAACGTTTTTCCCTCTCCCTGCCTAGTAAGAGACTTTATTAGTATTAATTATATATTAGTAAGGCTTTATCTGTTAACTTCGGTGGGGGAGGGTGGTAATTATGACAATGTTAGTGCAACGGTGTAACCCCACCAGCAACCAGGGTTTGAATTTAAATGTTGTAAGTTGTGGAAATTGTCTGCTTAAAGTGAACATTACATAATTTTTTTTCAAATTACTTTACATTTTGCACTATCTTTTGTCTTTCAAATTGTTTATTCTTAATGTAGGTGTATTAGTTAGTCATTGAAAGAGTGTGTCTCAGACAACTGGAAAATTCACAGAACTGGCATCCACGATCCTGTAGGTGCCAGATACCAGGGATTTTATTGTAGTAATGAACACATTAATGTCTCTTTTAAAACTGAAAGAAGGTAAGTACATGATGCTAGAGTCTGTGATTGAAAATAAGTGACATCAAGGTAATTCAATTAGTACTATTTGAAATCAGACACAAACTACAAACTTCCAAGACCTGAACTTATGAAAAATAGGAATCTTCTGAGAAACCAATCTTCGAAATGAGTGGAATGAAGCTGCTCGACTTACCAATTATGTGAACATTTAAAACCATTATAGTTTACCCATTCCAGTTACTGAAGTGTTAATTGCATGATAATGTAATTATTCTCAAACTTTATCTGATGATAAAGATTCTTTTTATTTCTTTGGCTTGGCCTCGCGGACGAAGATTTATGGAGGGGGTAAAAAGTCCACGTCAGCTGCAGGCTCGTTTGTGGCTGACAAGTCCGATGCGGGACAGGCAGACGCGGTTGCAGCGGCTGCAGGGGAAAATTGGTGGGTTGGTGTTGGGTGTTGGGATTTTCCTCCTTTGCCTTTTGTCAGTGAGGTGGGCTCTGCGGTCTTCTTCAAAGGAGGTTGCTGCCCGCCAAACTGTGAGGCGCCAAGATGCACGGTTTGAGGCGAGATCAGCCCACTGGCGGTGGTCAATGTGGCAGGCACCAAGAGATTTCTTTAGGCAGTCCTTGTACCTTTTCTTTGGTGCACCTCTGTCACGGTGGCCAGTGGAGAGCTCGCCATATAACACGATCTTGGGAAGGCGATGGTCCTCCATTCTGGAGACGTGACCCATCCAGCGCAGCTGGATCTTCAGCAGCGTGGACTCGATGCTGTCGACCTCTGCCATCTCGAGTACTTCGACGTTAGGGATGAAAGCATTCGTATAATCTCATTCCTTCATAACTTAGCATAAGATCAAACAATAATTAAAGTTCATTTATATTTTTCTTACTGTCTTTATTTTTCCTTGCCTTTGTCTTTAATCAATTTTTTTCCTCTTTCATTTTCTGTATTTTCCAAAAAATAGTTCTTTATTTGGACTCTTCTTCTTCTTAGTGATTTTTAAAAAAATCTGGTTGGCAAAAGAAATACTTAATTTTTTGTTCACATAAGTTCCAGATGCATTTTATCAATATTGACATGACAATGGACAGAATATCTGTGTGCAAGTCTTATAAATCATTGCTCACATTCAAGCTCAATAAACATTTATTTACAAAACTAGCCAACGTTAATGTATAGTACTTTATTTTGATGTATTTTCATGCTTTCTTAAACATTATTATACATGAATGTTACTTAAAAAATATATATAAATGTGCATGCATCGGATGAAGGAACCAGTTCTTCCCCACACACACCCCCCCCCCCCCCATGAAAGGTGACAGATGAGCTCAAACAAACTTAGAGTGGGCAATCATAATCAAGCCAAAGCAAAGCTCATTCAGTCAAGTTGATACATGGAATCATTAAGGGAAGATCTGAATTCAGGCGGGACAATTTCCCATCAGAGGAGAAAAGACTGAGGATGCAGGCACAGAAAATCATTCTTCAAAATAACTGATTATGGTTTTTTTTTTAAAATAGAAGCAATTTCAATTGCTTCACTTGTGAAGGAAATCAGTTGGGCTGCAAATCAGTTTATGAACTTGGGTGGTATGCAGGAGTTGAGCAGCTTGGTGAAGACCACTGGGTGGGCTGAGAGAATCAGAAAAATGATTGGTAAGCAGAGATGAGAGAAATCCGAGAGGGAGAAGGAGAGGTAGAGTGGGTGGTTGGGATAAGGATCAGCAAAAGGATATCATAAAAGTTAGTGCATGTGGTGTAAGGGAGAGGATTGTGGTCTTGAGAATACTCATAGTGAGGTAGGTGAAAATCTCACTGGAAGACAATTATTTTTATTCTCCCTCAGTGACTTAAACAATGTTGGACCCCTTGGTATGAAACAGGTATCAAGTCTTTGGTTATGTGTGACCAAAGTTTTAGAATAACAGAACACCAAGTTTTACATTATAGTCTGTGTGAGTATGTGAATAATGGGCTGAATCAATGGATGGTCAAATTAGGAAAAATGAAAAATGGAGTTTCAGTAACAGGCACCTTAAAACAACCATGAGGGAGGAGAGTAACAGCTGTTCCTACCCTTCAGTGAAAGAACAGCTGATAGAGTTATCTTTGAGACTGTCCTTGGATTCATTACATTCCTGATGTCAAGGTAAATTCATCATAATACTGATCATGAAATACCATGAGTAGATTGCTGCTATTAACTACAGTATTATATTTTCCCTTCTCGCCATTTTAATTCTCTGTTACTTCTTGCATCAGGTTTATGCTGAAAGCATTAAAAAACTTTATGACAAACAAATCAAGGAATTTTTTGATCTACTAAAGTTTAAACTGACTGGAATAAAGGATGGCATGAAATTCAGTTAAGTATGCTTAATGTGTCAACAAGATTAGAGAAGATAGGCTTGATATCATGTGATAAATCCCACAAAAACCATGTGACATTGATTTACTATGCTGAGTCTGTTGCATGAAATGCATTTGTGATCATTGCAGTATGTCATTTCACCTGCCCTTTAAAGTCATTGGTTTTAAATGATAAATTTAATTAAATGTGCTTTGTTATAACGTCAACCATTCACAAGATAAATGTAAACATTTAAATGACACCTTACAGACAGAACTGCCATTTTGTTTTACTCATGCAATCCTAAATGAAATCAGTAGTCCCACATTTTGAAAGTTGAATTTATTTTGCATAACTTATTTTCAAAAGACAAAATGTTAATGATGACCTAGTTCTGGATATTATTGCTAATGTAAATAAGCAAATAGAAACTATTTTTAAAAAACTTCTTAAATCTATTTTATTCTTTAATCTCAATTCATGGAAATCAATGTTTAGCCTATGCAATATTCCCTGTAAATGAACTCTTTTAGTCTTAAAATGAAAAATTCATCCTGGGCTCCATCCTGAGCTTTGGTTCCTAGAGAAAAATGTAGTACTCTAGATGGAATATAACAAGCTTTATACGGTTGAAAGTAAACATGAGTTTACAAGTCTGTGATAGTTCATCAAATGCAATTCATAAGTTCATTCCATTGTACTGCAACTATTCTTGCTAGTTACTTAATCAAAGATCTCTGATTAATCCGATGCAATTTTCTTTCACAATCTGTGCTAGCAATCCTTTATTAATCCTTGTGCTATGGTGTCAATACAATAAATAAACACTTTCACCTTCTTAAATGTGCAAGGTGCAGAATGAAGAGAAAGGATAGACTACCAACCTTGTATGGCAATAATCCATTGAGCAATATGTAATCAAGCATACAAAAAAAATCACAAATGAGTTTACCTGACATTCATATTTCTAGGAGCAATGTAACAGGAGAATTCCTTCTCTCCAAAGCCTTGTAATTGCCATGGAGTGGTACCAAAAAGAAAGCAAAAGGAAACCATCCCAAAGAAAGGAAATGAGGGATGATTGTTATCTGAAATGCTCATATTTATGAGATGTTGATTATGTCCAAGTCAAGACAAGCCGTTTCTTTTTGAAACTGAGTGCATGTTCTAGGAAAATTGTTTATTCTGGGAAAATCTCCTACCATGCATCCATTGTACTTGTGTACATAACAATAAACATCTTGCATAAACTTCATGACTAACAGCACTGGTCTATTCCAGTCATTGTGTATGTAATCTAACTTTTTTTATATTGTCTGGACAGCCCTATGTTTTAAAGTATGTTGATCCCATCCTAAAACTAGCCTGAAGACAAATTGTTTGCAATCTGTTGAACTTTTTAAAGATTTAACACTCTACTAATGATTCCACCCTTGGCAAATACAGAAGGCAGAACTTGTCAGTTGCATATTAAGTGATTAGTTAACTTCAGTTTAAATTCATAGCAGAAATAAAATGGTGCAGTACAATAATCTTTAAATTTTATAGTGCATTAATGAGATAACTTTTTTTATTGTTTACACTTCCTTAAATCATCTTGGGATCTGTTCTACAATGTAACAAATGCATTTTTTTGTTGTGATATGACTTTTAGGGATTCAGGAAAGTTTTGAAAGGCTGACTGCTTCCACATCCAATCTTCAAAAAACATTTTTCAGAAATTCATTATATGAACATTTAGAATCAGAAACTGACTTAACAGATTGTGGAATCCTGGACAAGGTACAGCAACTTTCCTTGCTCTTGTATAGATAATTCATTTTAATAATGCTGTGTTTAAATTACCTTCCGAGTGGGTTCAGTATATGAAGATTGATCTTATTTTATAAATTGTTTGTGTATTCATAAATATTTAAAAGCCATTGCCTAAAAATTCAACAACGTAATCCTGTATTCCTGTTCTTTATGTACTTCTCTATGTGCGTTTGGTTGTCCACATCATTTCACCATTATCACATTCTTACTGCATCATTTTCATATTTTGTTACCTTCTACCTTGCATCAGTTCTTGGCTTGTTTGTTTTTCTACCCACTCAAGTTTCCCAGACTTGTATTTGTTTTAAAAAATGTTCATCTGATGAAAAATTATCAATCTGAAATGTTAACTCTGTCATTCTGTGGTGTTCCTGATGGACTCTGTGTTTTCTTTCTTTCATCTATCTTTACTCCATACCAGGATATGACTTGCCATACTGTGTTAATAATCTGTATGTTTTCTTACTGAAGACCTTATTAAAAGTCGAGGGTACCAAACTGGCTAACTTTTATTTATCATCTAGGTCAGACATGAGTAACCCTTTACCATACGTGGGCCAGATGGTGTGTCAGTTGTTGAACAGTGGGCTGCAATGATGCTACCATAAATGAAATAAATAAATATATGAAAATAAATAAATTGAATGAATACAATGATGCATTTCAGGTCAGAGAAGGAATCTTCAAATCTGGAAATGCACCAAAAATCATGAAAATGGCACCATTTTTTTAAAAAAAGGAGAAAAATTCACCACAATGAACACAAAATAACCAAACCCAAAACAGAAAGCGATGAGAGGGGGAGAATGTCACACAGAGGATGAGCCTCACATAAAGAGAAGGGGCTCTTGCATAGAGAGGGGCATGTCACAGAGAAAGGATGAGTCACACACACACGGAGGAAGTGACAGTGAGAAAGGGATTTACACAGATGGGAGAGGGCGGTGGTCTTGTCAGAGGGCGGCAGGTGGATCCACATCAGGGGGTGGGGGAGTCTCCCACACACTGAGAACAGACAAGCGCAAAAGGGGGTGGGGAGGAGGCAGCTGCGCATGTGCCTCAGACCAGGGAGACAAAATAAATTTGGATGGTGGCCCTAGGTTGCCCACCCCTGGCCTAGGCAAATTTTAAATAACTCAAGCAGATATGTCAAATGTATGTTCTCATATGGTTTTCTCCCTTTTACTTTTAGCAGTGATTTGTCTAATCTCAATGTTTATTGATTCCTCAAAGGTGTGCTTTGATTCTCAGGATAAGCAGTCTATTAAAAACTGTTTTTTAACTCACTATGGGTTGAAGAGACCATTTGCATTCTGAATTTATGACATAATTTGTTCACAGTCCCTTTTCCATCCCTTATTGAGTGAATTCTCCTGATAAAGTAATCAGAGTTGATAGTTTAATAAGCCCCAAATGGTTTTTGATTTGTGTAAAATTCATCAGTCTCCTTTCACTCAATATTTGACTAGTCTGAGCGCCAATAGTTTGTTAAAAATAAAACAAAATGTGTTGGAAGTATTATTTTTATTACATTATATATTTTATTGCATATACTTCAAATTGAAACAATGTGTGTTTGATTTTTACTTCATCTTCAACGTAACTATTTTCTAGCATGCTTTATTCTTTTATTTACATTAGACTAGACCATCATTGTCAGGTAAATAGCTGCATGTGCATCTGTCCTCAGTATTAATGTACAATAAACTGACTGAATATTTGACTTCTTTTCTGGCTTGTGTCCAATTATCAAGGCAAAGGACGATCAGGACAGAGAATGGAGCATTTCTTCATTTTGTATGGAGGTATAGATTGATTTCAAACTCAATTTTATTGCATTAATAAATTTCTTGATTGCTTTCAAGATGGCCTGTGTACAGAATAATTTTCAATCAATGAAGGGCAGTTATATACTATTGCCAAAAGTAATTTCTAAGTATCTCTGGCATTTTATTTTCTTATTTTGGGCTTCCATCATCTTCAATACATGAGCACAATAAAATAGGAGCAGGATTAGCCCTTCTACCCTACCACATTATTTAACATGATCATAGTTCATCTCTGCTGGGTTTAACTTATTTTCTGTGCCAGCTCCCATAACCTCAAGTATATATTTGTCTAAACCTTAAATATATGTAATGGTTTGGCCTCCACTTCCCTCTGGGAATAGAGACATCTAAAGATCTACATCCTTTGAGAGAAGAATTTTCTGCACATCTTCATTTTGAATGATACACCCTATATTTTGTGGGTACGTATATTCTTTGGTCTGTGACTCTTAATAGTGAAAACATCTCAAAGTTTACCTGGTCAGACTCTCTTAAGATCTTAATTATTTGAATAAAGTCACCCCTCCTTTTTACTCAAATCTAAAGAATGCAGACCAATCTATCTAGTCAGTCTTGGCTGGAGTACCCTCTTTTCTCAGGACATATCCTTTGGAACTGCCTCCAGTGCTTTTGCATCTTTTTCGTAAGATAAGAGGACCAAAACAGCACAGTATTCTATGTGCGGCTGCAGCAAATCCCAATAACATACCCTCACTCTCTATCGTATTAATCCAAAGTTCTGGTCAATTTCCCTTGCCCATTATTTGTGAAATGGTAGGGAATAATGAGGATATGTGGCTTGTGTGTTTTATTACTGTCGTGGTTTTCTTTTGTTTAAAGATCATAGATCAGGTGCTAGCAGAATTGGAACCGGTATGCATGGCAGAGGAAGAATTTATCACCAGACTTTTTATATTGACAGAAGACACAGACAGTGAAACACCACAGGTTTTGTAGTAATTATCTGAATTATTTCAAAATCTTTGTATCTCAGGTGTTTTATAAATATTGGTTTCTTTAAATAGTAATTATTTTGAGCTTTGAAATAAAATGTTTATTTTCAAATTTGATAGCTTTAAATACTTTAAAATGCAAAATAATTTCTAATCATCAAGAATATCCATTAATAATGAATAATTGGCCTGTAGCTGCCTCCTGGTTGGTCATCTTCAAAGATTATGATTACCACTAATCTATAAACACTGCTCATTGGTGTTAAGATATTTAGTTCCCCCCTTTCAAAGCCAATGTGGTATGTTTTGAAGACACAAAACAAAAAGTAATCAAGTAACTTGGATACACAAAGTGAGAAAGTAATGTTGAATAGCTAGATGATTGTTTGGGCACGTGAGAGTGGCTAACTGGTAGCAGGACACATTTGAAAACTTATAAATTTGTTTTTTTTTGTCCCAGTTGATGGGAAGTAGAAGTGATCTTGTGGCTGCGATTAACCAAGATTCAACGGAGAGAGTACGGATTTTTCAGAGTTCTCCAGAGTATGTAACATATATAATTACACAATACGTCAGTTGGAATTATTATTTACCATGAACTAATATTTTTATTTTCATTTACACTTTTTTTGGCCATTCATTAGGTTAGTAAATGAATTGAGATCAAAGAATACTCAAGTGCTCACCTGCAGTAGTTATAATAATAAAGTTATCATTTTTTTTCAATGGATGAGCATTTTGTCAAATAAAGACTATCTGTTGTCAAGGCATGGTTTCGCTACTTCTTCAAATGCCATCTTCATGAATAGGCCTTTTTCTGCAGATATCTGCTCTTTGTCCCATTGTGAACGGAAACTAATCCAATCTCACTAATTCAAAAGATGATGGCTTTAAATTCAACAAATTCAAGCACCAAATCTAGGTTACAGGGTTCTTGTGCTTTTCGAGGTACTTTATTTTGAATGAAGTATTTTGAGCTGCATTTGTTATTGCAAGTTGCTGTTAAAGGTTCCTTGTCAATGTTTGAAAAAAACTGTAGTCAGTATGATTTGGCTGGAACTTATCCCTTGGTAAAAATCCACCAATCAGAATTTTTTTTTGTTCCTTTTGTTTTATTGCAGCTTGTTAGACTTTGCACATCTTCTTGCATTAAATTTCAAAAACTACGTAATTCGCTGTAAAACACGTAAAGATATCTAGGGCTTGTAAATAAGATCCCATAAATCAAGTCCAGGTACCTGATCAAAAATAAATCGCAACTCGTTGCTTATTAATTTCTGTGTTGTTTCAATATTACATTTGAAACCTGAGTAACTCACATAATTTACACCGTTCACCGAAGAATCTTCCATTGCATTAATTTGGTATTTTCTAATCTCTCACTGTGAAGTAATATCTTAAATGCAAAATATGTGTGCTACAGTTTTTACTACACTTTCTTCTAGGCAGGAAGATCCCAGCATAAGTAGTAAACGAAAAATGATGAATGAAATCTTCAGCACACTTGAACTTGATCTTCGAGGTTTTATAAACCTATGTGATAAGATCAATCCATCCAACACTTTGCATCTACTGGTAATTGTGAGCCAACATGCACTAACAGCTCAAGATTCTGATCCTCCATCTTTTATCAAATCCACATTTGGAAATAGTCTGGTGCATGTCAAACGCAACTTTGACAAATGTATAGTAAGTAATTGATATTTTCATCTGGAAAATATTCAACTGAAAGGGTAGATCTAATTAATGTTTTTCCATGTCTTGGTATGATGTATTTCAGTGGAGTTTTGTAATTTTGTTATGAATCCGTTTGCTGCCTTTTATGTCCTAGGAGCTTTGCAGCTGATGAAGTACACTTTTAATCACTTCTGTAATATAGGAAACACGGCAAGCTGTGAAAAATAGCAATAAGCTATTCAACAGATGTGATCTGTTTTTGAGATGTTGAATAAAGACTAAATATTATCCAGGTTACTCGAGATAGATCTCCACCTCATCAAAATAATGTTGATTTGATGATGTATCATAAAGGGTCTTGTTTTAGTATCCTGTCTGAACAACAGCAGTAGTTTGTCAGTGTCTCTGACGTTGCAGTACTCCTTCATTTCTAAAAGTCTGAGGAGGGTTGAAAATTGAGGAGGGTTTGTCCTTGTGATAAATATCTTGTCTCTGTGGGTGGCTTAAAGTCTTTTGCTTCTGAAGTATTTTCTCAAAAGCACCAGTTCTGTACAATATCACATTTACTTATAAAAGTGTTAAGCTTTCTACCAGTTCATTTTTTTATAAATGTGTGAAATTTGTAATTCATTCCAGTGATCCTCAAAACCACTGATTTAATTGCATCTAATTTAATACATGAATATACATATAAAAAAACTTTTCTTCAACAAATATTTGCCATTTGTTATCTTGAGCTTTAGAATGTATCTCAAACTAATTAACAGTGTACCTGCTGTGTAACTACCTTTCTGAAATTGGTAGTCAGTCGTGTGTGTTGTTTATATTGCCTTGCTGTGGTGGTAATTTGAGGTATGGAAAACCTGGGGAGAAAGTGTTGGTGCAACTTAAGGGGCAGAAAGAAGTGAAGAAGGGAGAGATCCAGAGAGATAGAGTACAAGAGGAGGAACTGACAAGCTTGTGAGAAGCAGAGAACAAGAGATGAAACATACAGGATGAATCATTTGAGCTGACCATTTGTCAGTTAAGTGGAGTGCTGATGGTACAACGTGGAGTGGAGAGGTACAAGGACTGCCTAAAGAAATCTCTTGGTGCCTGCCACATTGACCACCACGAGTGGGCTGATATCCCCTCAAACCGTGCATCTTGGCGCCTCACAGTTCGGCGGGCAGCAACCTCCTTTGAAGAAGACCGCAGAGCCCACCTCACTGACAAAAGACAAAGGAGGAAAAACCCAACACCCAACCCCAACCCACCAATTTTCCCTTGCAACCGCTCCAACCGTGTCTGCCTGTCCCGCATCAGACTTGTCAGTCACAAACGAGCCTGCAGCTGACGTGGACATTACCCCTCCATAAATCTTCGTCCGCGAAGCCAAGGCAAAGAAAGGAGTGCTGATGGAAGACCTTCAAGAGAATAAGTTCAGGACCGTAAGTAATGAAATAAAAAGAAGGGGAATTGTATTGGAGTGTTATGGAAAAGTGAAATAATGATTTGAATAAAACCATGGTGAACTAAAAAGTGAGAACAAATAGAAAGAATTGGTGGAAAGAGTAAATGGTGAAGGTGATCAGAGAGTGGGATGGATAAGATATTACCATAATATAGTTACAAATTGCAGGAGCTCGCTGGAAGTTTACAGCAAGCAGGACAAGGGGAAACTGGAAGGGCTGGGAGGTGAAAAATTGCTTTCATCTTTCCAAATGTTTTTTTTTTCCCTGTGGCCTCTAAAATTAAGAAAGAAAACCCAGTTATTGTTCTAAAGAAGGATCACTGACCGAAATTCTCCACTGACAGATGCTCTTTTGCATAAAATTGTTTCAGAAAGGGAAATGTAACATTGATATGAACCCCGCCTTTCAAATTTGAAGGAATGAACCATTAATATGAGCCAATAAAAATATTGTAGATGAAACCATGTCTCTTCTGAGATCTGCTCTGAGTAACAGTAGTCAATATCTCCTCACCTCACAGTGGCACTATAGAGGTTACACTTAGCCCAACACTAATCTTTTCTTCTCTATCATAGAACCCTAGTTTTATTTAGTTTAACAATTTGATATAATTTACCATTTGTGAATTACAATTCTGCTTTGCTTTTCATTTTCTCTTGATTTCCCTCTTACAAGTCTGAGTTTTACTGAGCTAAAATGTAACGGATATAATCATAATGCTGGGACGCAAGGAATCCTGCACAAAATATACAGTATCTCTCTCATCCACTCTTCATAACACTACTTTGACCACAGCACCGGATTTACTATTGTATCAATGCACTGCTGTTCCTATTTCGTGCATTAGAGCATAAAAATACCTGTATATGGCAAGAAATTAGATTGTGTGCTAAAGTTATCACCAACACTAAATCTCAAGTCATGTAAAAATGCAAAAAATTATGACATTCTAGTTTTAACAATGCATTGGCATGAATTACAAATTTTAATTGTTGGTAAAAGCAAACCTGTCATTTTATACTGACTGTTATTTCTGAGCTTCTGTAAGGCAATTTGAAAACCAGTGTTTTAATCGTACCTAATTGACTCATTATGTGCACAGTTTCATGACTCCAAACGAAATGGACCAATGACAATTTTTCTCAAGCAAAATATTTCAGTAATAATTGGGTTTAGAGCAGTGATTCTTAACTTTCCCTTCCCACTCCCATACCACCTTAAGCAATCTTTACTAATCACAGAGCACCGATGGCATAGGGATTACTTAAAGTGGTATGGGAGTGGGAAGAAAAAGGTTGAGAACCATGTTTTAAGGTCATGGCTTAATTTTTTTAAATTTTATTTAAATTTCCATACATGCATTAATATATAGATACAGAAAATATCCCTCATACATCTCAAATCAATAATACATAGTATTATATACCCCAACCCTTCCCACCCCATCTCCTAAATAATAATATAGCCCCAAAGAATGTAAAAAACAAAAAAAAGAAAAGAGAGAAAATGAAACCCACTAAAGTTTCAATACATTCAATCAAATTTTGCCTTTATAATATTAAACAAATATTAATTCCAAGGAGTTATTATAAGGCAGCACAAATGAGAATTCTCTCTTCCTTCTTTGAAGAGGGAGAGAAACCAGCATGGATTAAGATAGAGATGGATAAAATAGGGGAGATACTGTCTGAAGATTTTATATACAAATATATACAAATGGAATAAGACATTAATAATTGGAGATAGGGATACTCCATTGTTGAAACATTTGATTAATATATGAACAACATAAATGTTGAAATGGGAATGAGGAATAGAATGGAAGACTATCGCCTTCCCAAGATCATGTTCTATGGCGAGCTCTCCACTGGCCACCAAGACAGGTGCACCAAAGAAGAGGTACAAGGACTGCTTAAAGAAATCACTTGGTGCCTGCCACATTGACCACCGCCAGTGGGCTGATATCGCCTCCAACTATGCATCTTGGCACCTCACAGTTCGGCAGGCAGCAACCTCCTTTGAAGAAGACCGCAGAGCCCACCTCACTGACAAAAGACAAAGGAGGAAAAACCCAACACCCAACCCCAACCAACCAATTTTCCCTTGCAACCGCTGCAACCATGCCTGCCTGTCCCACATCGGACTTGTCAGTCACCAACGAGCCTGCAGCAGACGTGGACATACCCCTCCATAAATCTTTGTCTGCGAAGCCAAGCCAAAGAAGAAAAAAAAATGCCATTTATTCAAAATAGACTTATTCCCTTGTAGGGCGCTATCAGTTGCTCCAATAATCACAGAGAAAAAGGCTGAGGGGAACGATAGGCTTTATTATACAAGAGATTGCTGGCTCGGGTCAAGGCTAGGAAAAATGAGGAGAGGAAGAGGGGACTCGACCTTTATGGCCTGGGTCACATGGGAGGAATCTAGGAGAGGATGTCATCAGGAGGGCAGCCCAGCTTGTACATACAACCATATCATTACATGCCTTTACAATGAACAACCAACTTTTTAATACATGGTCTAGAAAAGGAATTAGGAGAATAGTGGATTGCTTTGAAGGGAGAAGTTTAATGTAATTTGATCAATTGAAAAGTAAATATCGGCTACAATACAGTTTTTTGTTATTTATCAAATAAAGGAATATTTGCAGGATAAATTAGGTCTGACAATGTTATTGCCTGAAAGGAGTGAAATAGAAAGTTTGGTTTGTAATAAATCTATGAAGAAGTTTATTTCAGTTGTGTATTTTCTTTGGCTTGGCTTCGCGGACGAAGATTTATGGAGGGGGTAAAAAGTCCATGTCAGCTGCAGGCTCGTTTGTGGCTGACAAGTCCGATGCGGGACAGGCAGACACGATTGTAGCGGTTGCAAGGGAAAATTGGTTGGTTGGAGTTGGGTGTTGGGTTTTTCCTCCTTTGCCTTTTGTCAGTGAGGTGGGCTCTGCGGTCTTCTTCAAAGGAGGTTGCTGCCCGCCAAACTGTGAGGCGCCAAGATGCACGGTTTGAGGCGTTATCAGCCCACTGGCGGTGGTCAATGTGGCAGGCACCAAGAGATTTCTTTAGGCAGTCCTTGTACCTTTTCTTGTTGTGTATACACTACAGCAAAAGGGAATATGAAAACAAGGAATTTATAGATCTAGACGAACATGGAAAACTGATTTTAATATTAGTATTGGGGAGAAAAATTATTGGAATTGTGTCATGTTAGATATAGATTGGTTCAATATAACTTTTTTCATCAATTATATCTTACCCACAGAAATTAAATAGACCAAAATCTAATTTATCAGATAAATGTTTTAGGTGTAATCAAGACATTTAGGTACTTTTTTACACTTCACTTGGTCATATCCAAAATTTAAACTTTTTTGGATGGAATTATGAGCATTTTTAGAATGGGTCACTAAAGTTAAATTTCTTCAAGGTCCATTGCTTTTCTTATTAGGTAATAGATATGGCTTAATTATTGAACATACTAATAACACAGTATACAAAATGTACTGTACATATGAACATTATTGTTAATGGAAAATCCAGTGGGAAATGGCATAAGTGTCCCTGAATCTATTTGGGCATTAGTCCAATTTTTTCAAAAAACAGTTTTTTCATCAGGTATGCATACATGCTCTGTGCTTTTGCAACTGAAGCAAATGTAAGCAAATAGATTCCATCTGATGCAATTGGAACCAAGTCATCACAGATGACTTTGCTCTAAAGAAGAGCTGATCTCTTTCAATAAAAAAATTACAGTAATGGTTACCATTTATCCTGTTGATAATCAGTCAGATAGGCAAGTGATGTATGAAACTGTGATGTCAAAACTCCATGTAACATAAGCTTCTATCACGATTGTGATATATGCCCAAACACAAATCTTTTGTATAATTTCAATCAATTTCGGGGGTGGGGGGGAGGTGATCACCCCAATTTGCTGCCAAAAGAAATTAGGACATTTGTCAACAGAAATTGATTAAAAGTGCCTCTAGTTACACCCCCTCCAGCACTCCTCCCCCACCCCCATCTACTTCTAAAACAAAGAATTATCATTAAAAATGTGCACCTAAACTGGTTAGGTGAACCATTTTAATGGGTTTATGGCAATTTTAAAATCTCATTATGCAACATATAACATTTCTAAAATATGTACAGTTTTGGCAGATGTGTATTATGTCGAAGGTGGCAAACAGGTTAAGAAACCAGTTGAAATTGCATAAAGGATTTTTAAGTAGAGGAACCCAGGAAGTCATAGTAAACCTTTATCAGACATTGGCTTGGTTATATCTGGCGAATCATGTTGAATTCTGGAAACTGCATTGAAGAACTATGAGAAGGCTTTGGTGATGTGCTGTATTGATTCCTGCAATGTGGGAACTTTGTGATTGACTGAAATTATTCTTGTGGAAAAGAGTTGTGGGGAGATCTGATGAAATCAAAAAGACTTCACATAAATTGACTATATTAAAAAAAAGTGTTCTCATCAGTAGAATAGTCAAAAGCCAAAGGGGAAATTAAGGAAATTAGTGATTAAAATTTGAAATTCACTGCTGAATAGAATAGAGGCAGGTTGAGTTGTAATTTGAAAGAGCAGTAGATAAGTACTTAAATGAGAAAATAAAGATTGGAAGGCTATGGGGAGAGGAAGATATGGAGCAGGTAAAGTTGAATGGCCTTCTGTGCTGGAACTATTTTGTCATTTAGACAAATAAAAAGATTAATGTTGTACATTGCAGCAATGTGTTCTTGTGATGAATGTACATGGTTCAGAAAATAACAATTTTTGAGAAGGCTTCATTTTACTTTAAGTCAGCAATTTTTCTGAACACTTGAACAATTGCCCCACTTTATCGATTTTTATTTCAATTCAGTCAGGTTTGTGCAAGCAAATTGAAGAAGCTAAGGTCCCAAAGAAGTCCAAGATTGGTATTCTGCCATTTGTCATTGGATTTGAGGAGTTTTTAACTGTTGCTGAAGCCATCTTCAAGAATGCTGAGCGAAGAGGCGATTTGGATAAAGCTTATAATAAAGTCATTACAGCAGTCTTCACCAGTAGTAAGTAAATATTTCCCATTAAGAAGCATTTGGGCAGAAACAGTTAAACTTCAGTTCTTTAGTGGTGCATTCCCACATAGGGGCAGCAAGGTTGGCATAGCAGTTAGTGCAACTCCTTTAGGGTGCCAACGATGGGGACTGGGGTTCGAATCCCATGCTATCTGTAAGGAGTTTGTACATTCTCCACGTCTGAATGGGTTTTCCCTGGGGGCTCCGGTTTCCTCCCACTGTTTGAAATGTACTGGGGGGTTGCAGGTTAATTAGGTGTAAATTGGGTGCCATGGACATGTGGGCCAACATGGCCTGTATGTCTAATTTAAAATAAGGCCCTCATAATATATTGAGTGCAAGATCACCCAATCCATTATTTTGAACAAATCTAAAAACAGTTAGTGTGGATCAAATGGAGTTTATGGAGGGACAAGGAGTAAAATGAGAGTGCACTCCTGTATATTAGCTGTGCAGAAGCCTAAAGAACTGATTCCCAAAATTGAATATAGTTTTTTTATCTTTATTGTGATAACTTGCTGAAATTATGACTTCAAATTGAATTGATACTTTAAAAAGCTAGGTAGGTATGACAAGTTATCAGTTTGAAATTGTGACCAAGGAGGAATGTTAGGAAAATCCATTTGCAGAGAAAGGAGTGAAAGACCAAAAGAGAGCGATTGAGATATTGGATAAATATGATGTCAGAGGGGACAGTGGAATTCATTTTGGATTGCTGGCTGGATTCCTGATTTTATGACCACTCGCCAACATTTAAGATTTCTTGTACACAAAAAGCACAAATACACATTAGAAGTAATTTACAATCACTGAGTAATCTGCCAACCAGGAGCACGTTACTATGTAGAAAAAACCCAGAGGAGAGGAAGAACATACAAATTCCAGACAGACAGCACCAGAGATCAGGGTCAAACTCAGATTGGTAGAGCTGGGAATCAAGCAAACTCATTCCACCTCTTCAATGTTATGGCTATCTAATATCAGGCCAAATTCCTTGTATGTAAGTTTACAGTATATTTTTTTTTGTTGAAATACAAAACATTTTTAAATCTTTAATTTACAAATATCAAAACTATTAATTTTTGCACTTATCTGTTAAAAGCAAAGATTCTGCATTAGAATAAGATTGTTTCTTGGAATTCAGTATGTGGAATCCTTCAGTTATTCTTTTTTAAACAATCCTATCATTTGAATCTGACCTTTTGTCATATAATAGCTTAAAAGTCTTTTGGAGATTACCAGGATTTTACTTCAAGCGGTAACCTTAATCTTTTTTTTGTATTTCAAGTTAAAAACATTGCCTTAATGAATTTGAAGATTCCTCCAGATGTTGTCATAATGGAGAATTTTCACCAAATCTACTGCTTCCTCTCAGAAGTGAAGATCAATAATCTTGAAGAAAGAAAAAATGAAGCCTACCAACAATACTCAGAACACCTTAATTTCTATGTTACTAAATATCTGGGACAACCACTGGAAAAACTAAATGTTTGTACCTTATGTAATTTTATTAGGCATTAGTGAAAACATCATGAATGTTTGCTGTTTTAATTCCTTTAGTGGTCATATATAATGCGATCAAAGTTCAAAGGCTGATCTCTGGGTTGCAAATGTTAATTGCAGGCCACAGTTAACCTCTTCTGTAAATTATTGGGTTATTGAAAAGATACTTTGCCTTACAAGTACAGAGCAACAGTGAATTGAATTCTTTCCAGATATTTCAGAAATATACTTAATCAGGCAATTGTTATTGGGGTTCCACTCAAGCTAGTTAGTGATAGGGCAAAACTAGAATGAGGATAAATGTGGATGTGTTCTCTGAGTGAATATGCCCAGATGATTCTGCAATCATTTTCAAATTTTACAAGGCATCAGATATTCTGCCAAGTAGAATTCCTGTTGCCTTCAGCACCTTCTTCATGGTTGCCTACCATGAGACAAGGGCCATTTATAATATCTTCATTGGCACATGGCAGGTATATGTATCATACAGATCTGCAAATGAGATAACATCTAGAAAAAAAACATGTTATAATTATACTTCAAAATATGAAGTCAAGTATAATGTAAAAAATTATCTTCCGCATTCACACTTGGAACAGAGATTAGTATTTCTGTAAAACAAGACCTTGATGTGGTCAATAAAGTTTCTGTTCTTGGAAAACATGCAAGCTTTATTAAAATATGGAAGCTATTGTTGAAAGTATATGTCGAGGACAATGCAGTTTGTTAGGACCTACTAAAGTAATGGAACAGCAATAAGTCCATGAGCCTATTAGTGTAGTCAGTCAATCTCAATTCTATTTGCACATTGTTTGTTCATATCCCATGTTCCCCCTTCTGAAAATATTAGTCTTGTAACCAATAATCAATGTCTGATAGAATTTGATTCTGTTTGGTTACATCATGTGACAAAACTGACTGACTGCTTCCTAGGTAAATTCAGTTCACTACAGGATAGGATAAGTGGTGGTCTCGGTTGGAAGAAAATGTAATTAATTATTTGGAAAATGCCATTTTTTTAAAAAGTTAAATTTGATCATCATTAAATCAACCAAAAAAACTTGACTGTAATATTTGTTGAATTCTTTGATATGTTTCATTGTCACATTTTTTGATAATTCAGAGCTCCATGCATTGATCATATACTTGATATTTTAAATTTACAGCTCTTCTTTGATGGAGTCAAGGCTCGTATTGCACAGGGAGTCAAAGAGGATGAAATATGTTATCAACTAATATTTAGCAAACAAGAATTAAGGAAAGTAATTGAAAAATATCAAGGTAAAGAGGTGAAGAAGGCTCTGGAAACCCTCTACAAAAAAGTTCTAAAGCATCTGAGTGAAGAAGGAAACCTGCTACAGGTAAATAGGTACTAAAGGGGAAATAAAAACTGATCAGTAGCTGTGACTTGCATAATTGTGACTTTCAGAAATGCTATTAAAGCTAAACCTTAGTTCCTCACATTGAATTCATGCTTGTTGAGCTGTTGCATTATTCAAGATGTAATTGATGTATTGTGATCAACCAAAGTAAATAGAGCTGAGTCAGCATGATGAATGGGGATGAAAGTGTGACAAAATCCAATCTTAAAAGACTATTCAGTCTTAAAGTTATTTTGTGTGCATAAGAGGTCATTATTTATAGTGTTTGTAACCATATGCTCTGAAATAGAAGTGCATGTATGAATTCTAAAATGTGATTGTATTGATAACTTTTGGAAATCAATGCTCTGGTAAATGTAGCATATGAAAATGGGCCTCTTTTAATCAGAAAACTATCTTAATGTGGAATGAGAGATGCCATCTGTCTAGATAGATGTGATGCATAACGTACCCGCAATCTCACAGGTGGATTGAGTTCAATCAGCAAATACAGTGGTGAATTCAGTACTTATTGCTAAATTTACACTTGTGACAAATCAAATTAAGGGACCCACAAGAAATTTAAAATCAAAGAATATAGGTACCTTTTTCTATATATTTGTTTCTTGCTGAAAACTTGTAACCACATTTTTATAGGACAAGTGAATGAATATCTTACACAAAATGGAATACAAGTGTGAGGTACACACCAGAAATTACACAAATGTTGTGCTAGAGCATGAGAAAGTACATCTTGGCATTGAATACAACTTAAATTATTTATGGGAAGTAAACTAATGATAGATAAAATGTTATTTTACAAATCCATCCCTATTTGCAATACATGCTAAAGTAGAACTTCTGTGAAAGTGAGGTCAAGGAAAATTGATCTGCACATAATGTACACAACATTGAACATAAAAATTTTCAAGTCCCAAGCTTCCTGCTGATTAACCTCTTAAATTGAGCAATTTAGCTTACTTCAAACAAAGAAGCCAATGTACTATGTTTGCTTTCAAGGGCCAGGTAGTGGACAACATAAATAGCAGCCAGTCGATCATTTTGTTGTCAGAGGTGGGTTTCAAGAGTGAAGATCACATGGCAAAAATCAAAAGCCAAATGTTAGGCTTCCCCAGAAGGTCTCAACCGGGATGTTCTCAGGGCTTGTTTCATTCATAAACTCCCTGAGTTTGAAACAGAATAATAAGTTGGAGCAGATTTTCTTCCATTTAAGGCCTGACCTTACATTTAAGGCTCAGACCTGTTGAAAAGTATATTCACACTCAAGTATTGCAACGGCAATATCAGTCATGTAATCTACATCACTATTGTTTGCATATGAGTAGCACATGCACTAAGTACTGCAATATGTAGCATGGTCTGTTACTCAGAGGTATCAGTCTCTTCTGATTGATTTTCAGTTCTATAAACATCATTTCATACACAAAATCTTTTTTGCCAACATTATGCTCTTCAGTTTAGTTTCCTAATGATCTGTCCAAACAAATTGCAGTGGCATAATACAATGGACACCAGAAATTATAAAAATACATTAAAAGTTAAAAAGTAATATTTTAAAAATATCACTACACTGCTCTGGGTTTTAAGGTGAAAAGAGGGAAGATGCTCGACCAAACAGCATGACTATCACAGCGGCAACGATACTCAAATATTTACAAGTTCAAACTTTATGTTTTGTTACCAATTCTTTCAATCACTCATTTATTCTGTATTTAATTTGGTTTAAGTAGCCTGTTTTATTTACACCAGAAGATAAACCTGTGGAAATTCAAATATGTAAAAAGGGAATGAAGGATGTTAACACTGTGATCAAGTTTCTGCTTCAGGAGCTTTTATAAATCTAGAAGTAAATTGCATCTGATTTTACACAAATTTGCAGAAGTGCTACACAACATAATTCACAAACTCTCCAGTTTTGTGGGCTTTGTCTGATGCTTTTTAAATTGGAAAAAAATTGGCAAAATCTTTTTTTAAAATGCCTCAATTTTTGTGCTGGTTTTGTCAATTTAAGATACATTACACAAATGTTGTGCTAGAGCATGAGAAAATACATATATCAACATAACAGAACACAAAAGCAGGTACTTATTTTTTTATACTTTTTACTTTTTCACGATACAGAATCAATGATGTTTAAGAGTAGTAGCAAAGTGACCCCTTTTGTACCCAGTCAGTGGAACCTGCTGATAACTTGCTTATTGCAGTATCTCTAAAGGAATCAGAATAATGAAACTTCTCATTTATTTCATAGGTGGTATGGGGAACAATGCAAGGAGAATTTGTTCATCAGTACAAGCAGTTTGAAGAAATGATTGCTCGATGTTATCCTGGCTCTGGCATAACCATGAACTTTAGTATAGAGGATATTCTACAGTATTTTTTGGATATAACAAAGTCAAACTGACAGCATAGAGTATGTATGAAAAAAGGTCCTTTGGCCCACCTTATCCTTGTCAACCAAGGTGTCCATCTGAGCTAGTCCCATTTGTCTCAATTCAGTCTATAACTAACCCTTTCCTTGCACTTATCTAAATGTCTTTCAAACATTGCAATTGCACCTGTTTCTACTACTTTCGCTGATAGCTCCTTCCACATACCCACCACTCTCTATGGGGGTGGGGGTGGGGGTGGGGAGGGTGCTCTTCGGATCCCTTTTAAATCTTTTCTCTCTCACCTTCTTGATGTAGACTTGCCTTCCCTGAGAAAATGACTATGACTTTATTGTACCATTGCCATTCATTTTATGTTACTCTACAAGTCTCTCCACAGCTTCTTGTGCTCCATGGAGAAAAACCCCAGAGTACCTTAAACCATCCAGTCCCTGTACTATTCTTGTAACATTTTTCCTACTGCAAACTGATTACAGCTGGATGACCAGAACTGCACACATTACATTTTTTTATTCGTTCAATATAGTAAACTAATAAATATTTAAACATCTTCTCAAAGATATATTTCTTCAGTTTTCAGAAGTGTTATTTTCGCTAGCCTCAGCCTATTTGGGGAGCGTTATAGGTTTGCCCAAACTTGGTTAATATTTTACAATTCTAAATCAGAATACCAGCCTATTTTAAATATTTTAACATTTTTCTAAAATATGGCCCTTGCAAACCTAAAAAGTTTCACAATTTGTAAGAACAACATGACTTTTAACGTACACTGCTCTTTTAGAATTTTACTCGAGACAAACATCAGTGTTAAAGGCTTAAGTAGAATGTGGTTGAAATGTGTTCTCCACCATTCCAGAAACCAACACAACTCAACAGTTCCAGGTTTTTGTTGTTTCTGGGAATTTCCCTGATGGTGCATTATGGAGTTCCACCACTAATTTGAACCTTCGTGTCAGTGGAATAGGCCAGGGGTGTGGAAATAGGGTGATGGTCTTTGTAAGGACTTCTGACATTTGAGCATAAAATCAAAGATCAAGGGAGACTACAATCTTCTGGCTTCGATTCTAAACAACATAGCCGAACAGTGTTAAACTATGTTTCCTGAAAATTATGCTTTCTCAAAATTAACAGCAAATCCCTTGGGCAGACTCAAAATGTTCCACAAAATTAACCAATCTGCATCTCATATTTCCAGCTATGATGATATTGCAGTGATTTAGTCAGTCTTTCAAACTGGTTTGTGGGATTCTCCAAGAAAGGCTCACAAAAATGTACTTCTCTCGCAGCAGCTTAGGTAAATCTTGCCTTGTGCTTGCCATGGAAGTCCAGAATCTGCACTAATTTTCAAATTAGATTTTTTTCCCTTTCATGGCATTGTGATATATGACAAATTGCATTATTAAATCACTACCTTGTTATTGTTGGCATTGTTTCAGGTAAAAAGGTGATTTGGACTCCTAGCAACTAGTGCAGAAAAGTTTAAGATAATGTATTTCTGCTATTGCCTGCAGATGGTGCCACCTTCATAAGGTTGAAC
The DNA here is from genome assembly GCF_036971445.1 of Narcine bancroftii. Taxonomy (NCBI): domain Eukaryota; kingdom Metazoa; phylum Chordata; class Chondrichthyes; order Torpediniformes; family Narcinidae; genus Narcine; species Narcine bancroftii. The sequence continues at coordinate 24,694,299 of NC_091476.1, read as the reverse complement.
CATTTCTACATTTGTGGGTTTTCAATTGTCAGGAATTTGTTTTGTTGAATTCTCCAGTTACTGGTTCTCTTGAAAAGTTTGAAAACACCTTTATGTTGTGCAACAGATGTTAATCAAAGGTTTTTTCATTAAAATAAATGTTAGATTAACTTTATTGTGCTAATTTGTGCAAAATCTGAAAATTATTTTATCAGCAACTTCCTTCATTCTAGAATAAAATCTGTCCTCTAGATGAGATGCCATGGATAAATATATTATCCAAAGTGACCAATAGCTTAATTGAAGAAGTGAATTTTTCCAAAGAATAGTTTCAGCGAGTTTTGGACCATTGGCCCAAGGCAGCAGAAGATGCATAAACCAACAAGTGTGCAAAGGGTAGGTGCTTTTGTCCAAGATGCCAGACTGAGAAGAACGGAGAATGTGTAGTCAGAAAGAACTTGAAATCTAAGAAAAAAAAGCATATATTCATCAATATTGGCAAGTGAATGAGCAGGACTTTATGTGGAGTAATATATTTGCAGCAAACTTTGATAAACAGTAATCAGATGGAAGGTGAGAAGTCATTTACAAAAGCACTGGAATAGTTGAAGTATATGAAAAAAATTGTATAAGTAATTGAACTTTAGACATCAACTTAAATAAAAACTGAAGTACTAGAAAATACTTAGAAAATTAAATTTAATGTAAATTATCTGAAATTTATCCTTTTACTTTGCACCCAAATCCCAAAAGTATGCTTGTAAGCTTATTGACTAACAGATCACAGCTGAATGTACATAGGTTTCAAAAGAATCAAAGGGGAATTGGGTGTTTGAAAGAATAATTTACAAGGCTGCAGGAAAATAAAGGGACTAATGAGATTGCTCCATTGGGAACTGACATGGGTCTGATTAACCATATGTAAGGTACAGTGAGTGTTTGTACTCCAGGCAGTCTGACGATTGACTACAAATGAAGCAGTAACTCTTCCACTGGGGTTTGTTTTCCCAATACATTTGCAGATTACACTTCCCTTTTAAGGGAACAGTGACCAGACAAGTTATGTGAAAATTATTTGCATTCAGTAAAATTTCAACTGGTTACATTGGCATTTGCCTCATATCATTACTAGGCACTATAGTCTAGGGTAAAAATTGCATGTTCCTCCCAAAATATGTGTGTGATATTATCAATTTACTGGAATGTCCACATGTAAATAGATGTTTCACATCCAAGAAAATAAGTTTTAAAATTATAGAAGACGTTTTAAGTTTCACCGCAGCTTCTGTGATAAAAATCAAAGAGCAGGACTTTTTTTAATGAATGCATTTGCATGACGTAGGTTACTGTGAAGTATTTTGCAAAAAATGAAACAATTTTGAAAACAAGTCACTCCTGTTGTGACTATGTCTTTGAACTTGGGCTGCTGATCCTCCATTCAAATATTTTCCCCTGTTGGCAACAGAGAAAAAGATTGATGCTGTCTCTTTTTGAGTTAGATTGAGCAAAAACAGAAAGCTTTCTGTTCAATGCAATGTGTTCGTAACCAAAGGAATCTTAATCAAAATATCACTATTCTGAAACACAGGTCTCCTTAGGAAAAGCGTGCTCCCACTAGGGCACCAGGTGGTTCACCTGGTGACCTTGCGCATATACATCTATACATATATATATATCCCCCCACCCGCTTATTCTGGCCTATTTGCACAGAGGCAAGACCTAGCTGGAATATATTAGACTATTAAAACTAGCATTTTACCTGCACTCTGCTTTGTATGATTTGATGCTAGTCGCCATCAGTAAGGATAATAAAATAATGAATTATCACTGGATAATGAGTTTAGTGGGAGCTTTGAATACAACCCTCCAAGTGAGATAGGAGCAGGAATCTGACTCCATTCAGGCTGCTTTGTATTGTTTTTCTTTCCCTGAACCCAACACCAGGGCAATTGTTGATCAAAGGGCCTGCATAATCAGTGACGCCGCTTTTTGCCACAGTGTCACCAACCTGTGAGCTCAGACTACATGTCTGGTCAACAGGTTTTGTAGGTTAAATCTTCCATGTTCAGCTTGGCGGGCCTTCCCCTGATTCCCACCTCACGGTTCTGAGCAGCTGCTTGGATTATGTATAGCCAAACAGAATTAGTTTAATTTGGCATCATGGCTGACATAGACATTATGGGCAGAAGGGCCTGTTCCTTTGCTGTACCATTCAATGCTTTCTGTGCCATGTTCTATGGGAAGGAAGGGAAGACTAGTTAACAGTGCGTTTTCCAATGACACAAACAACATTGGAGTCATAAATGGTAAAGTAGGTTGTGACAGGATAGAGACATAGATCAATTGGAAAATGTGGAGCAGTGGCAGGCGGAAATTTGTCCAGACAAGTGTGATGCAATGCATTTTGGGGCATCAAGTGCAATAAGAGCATGTAGAATGGCAGGAACCTCAGCATTCTTGATAGAAGAATACTGGGGAAATATACACTCTGATGACCTAACCAATCTAAGATTACCATCATTTAGTAAATGTTATAAAGGATCTCTCAGACTCCACCATTCCAATGAGGATAAACCCATCCTTTCTCATCTCTTCATAAGTAAAGCCAAATCTTCTGCACTCTTTCTAATGCTACCCGTTCCTTCCTGCAGAGTAGTGACCAGAACTATACACAAGGCTCTTAATGTGGCCTGACCAATGTTTTGCACAGCTGCAACATGGCATTGCAACTCTTATGCTCGATGCTCTGCTCCACGAAAGCAAGCATGCCTCTTCACTAGCCCTTCCGCGGCAATGACATACTTCTGAAATTAACAAAAGAGCATAATAACTTCAGAGCTTTGTTACAAGAGAGCTCTGTTCAAAAGAGTACATTTTTGACGTTATTATCAAGGCAACAGTTGCAAATGTGTTAATATCAGGATAAGTATTTATTTAATATTTCCACATTATAATCATTAAATGCTTTGCATGTTTTACAGTTGATTACTATCTTTCGCCATGAAGATTCAGGAAGGCAAGTAATAAATATAAAGTGTCTAAAATTGTTGGGATATGATATCTTGCAAATTTGAGGATAGCCCAATGATTAGTGGAGTTCAGTTTCATTCTGATTTCCATGTTTCAGTCATAATTTCACATTATATCCAGTACCGTCCCTGGGTATTCTTAGAATTCCAAATCCTCTATCTCTTTAGACCAAACAGAAGCCATGTCTGCTACCACTAGCCCAAAACGTTGGTTATGTATCTTTATCTTTGCTCTATAAAGTACACCAGGAGTAGAACGCTTCCACCAGCGTTGTCTCCGCTCCATCCTCAACATCCATTGGAGCGCTTACACCCCTAACGTCGAAGTACTCGAGATGGCAGAGGTCGACAGCATCGAGTCCACGCTGCTGAAGATCCAGCTGCGCTGGATGGGTCACGTCTCCAGAATGGAGGACCATCGCCTTCCCAAGAACGTGTTATCTGGCGAGCTCTCCACTGGCCACCGTGACAGAGGTGCACCAAAGAAAAGGTACAAGGACTGCCTAAAGAAATCTCTTGGTGCCTGCCACATTGACCACCGCCAGTGGGCTGATCTCGCCTCAAACCGTGCATCTTGGCGCCTCACAGTTTGGCGGGCAGCAACCTCCTTTGAAGAAGACCGTAGAGCCCACCTCACTGACAAAAGGCAAAGGAGGAAAAACCCAACACCCAACCCCAACCAACCAATTTTCCCCTGCAACCGCTGCAATCGTGTCTGCCTGTCCCGCATCGGACTTGTCAGCCACAAATGAGCCTGCAGCTGACGTGGACTTTTTACCCCCTCCATAAATCTTCGTCCGCGAAGCCAAGCCAAAGAAAAGATAAAGTACACCAACCAGCTGAGTTTCTCCAGCATTGTCTTTTTACTTCCACCACAGTGTCTGCAGACTTTTGTGCTTTACTGGTGGACATAGAAGCAAGGTCATTGAACTAGGTAGGAAATCTAAGGAAACGTACACACATCATCAGATTAAACCTCATCTCTTCATTCCTGCCCATCTCCGTATCCTACCTATCTGCCTCGGTCTTAAGAATATTTGAAGACCCTGTTTCTATTTCTTCATGCATATGGGAAGCACAGTAAGTATTAGTGGCTAGCTCGACATTATTAGAGCATCAGTGACCCAAGTTTGTATATTCTCCCTGCATCTGGGTAGGTTTCCTTTGGATGCTCCAGTTTCATCCCATGTTCCAAAGATATTCAAGGTTAGTTGGTTAATTGGTCATAGTGGTATTTGTGCAGCACAGGTTCATAGCCAGGAAGATCATGTTCTTGTGCTCTATCTCTAAATTGACGCTTGACATGAATAAAAATCTGAGGGAGAGACTTCCCATACTGAGCCTCCAGACCAGGGGTACCATTAATTTCACATTCAATGGCACCAAGACTTTCAATCAATTCAGAACAGATTACATTTCACCCATCAAATTTGAAACCCCGTGATCAACTTGGTAAAATGACACCGACAGTAGTATCAATATATTGAACATTTTCACTCCAAATAACGACTTAACGTGGAGCAATCCTTGGTATTTTCAAGGTTCTCAACTATGTCGATGATAGCTTCTATATTGTCCTGCTGCAGTACTTTCTCTGCATTATTTTTGAATTTCTTGATCAAAGATTCTCTGGACAGTGGATTTCTCCAATGTCCATAAAAAGTGTCACATCTTCCACAGAGCACATCTTTATTCTTCAGGACCAGAACTGTTTCTCCATACATCTTTTCAAAGTTGGCCAAATTATCTTCAGGGTGATGAAGCTCCACTTTGTTGAGTAACTCATTGAGATTATCTCGCTGCAATTTGCTTTCACTGAATGATTCGATGCTCACATCTCCATCCAACAATGCAGAGCAGGCATTGAATTGGAAGGAATGGCGAGCCTCGTGTTCGGTCTTTGGGAATGGTCTGTTTATGTACCGGGAAATAGGGACACGCAGAATGATCTTCTCAATCACAGAGGGTGAAAAAACTCCCTCACTGACAGTTGTTAATTGCCTCACTGAGAGAGCAGCATCTACCACCCAGTGCATGCCTAGATGAGCCGGGAAGCGCTTAAATGCAATGTCTTGCTCTTCCAGCAGGAAGTGTGTCTGCTCTAGTGGTGCTATCTCCTGAGGTTGATAATCGCCATAAAAAGCAGAAAATCCAAAGCAGCCAGGGGTATCGTCTAGAATTTTAGCATTACCCTCCATTCCTTTAGAAGCCAGGAGAGCTGCCTCAAAGCCCAGCCGTGCAGCATTGCCAATATGGATGGGTTTTGCCTGGGTAGCTGCATTGGCCATTGGCGCACCTGCAAATGAAGCTGCAATAGCCAGGGCATTAATAGATTGATCGCGATTAAGTTTCAGAAATGCAGCTATCGCTGCAGCACTTCCCATTGTTCCCACAACACTTGGAGGGTGGAACCTGTTGAATAAAAAAATAAATCTAATCATCATATATTTGCTATTTCCTTATTGCTTTGTAAGACTTTATATTAATAGATTTAATGGTTATGCTATGATAAATTGATTGATATATGCAATTGTATGGATCAGATATGTAGAGTGCACTATTAACAAATGCCTTGTAGTTTCTCACTGTGTCAACTCCAACAGCACCATCCAAAAGCAGAAACCTCCGCCACCAAGTAAGAGAAGGACAACAGCTGCTACACGGAAACATGGCTCCCGTCCAAATACCCCCCACCCCCTTGAAGTAGACTGCTGTTCCTTCATTATCATTGGGTCTAAAGAATGGATACCCCTGCAGCAGCGTCATTACAAGAATGAATGCAGAAATTCAAAGAGGCAACTGACTAACACCTCAAGGGCAATGTCAGCAAAAAATAAAATCCTGGTTTTGCTTGTGACACCCAGATCATGAAACTAAATATAAATAGGTTTGATTTTTTTTTCTTACATAGATTTGCTGATTAAGTTCATTCTTGGAACACAAAACCTTCAAAAATATAAAGGGTTCTACCCAACTGAACACACCAAAAGCTGTTTAAGTAAAAAATTAACTGAAAGTAATTAAATTCATCTAAATATTCTCCTCAACATTAAATATTAGCCTTCACCACAAAGATCTTGAAAGCTGGATTTTATTTTCTCTTTTATGTCTCAAGTTTTCTCAGATCTATTTGATATAACTTTCAGGTCATTTGGCCCCATTTTAAATAGTCACGTTTCCAAGCACAACCACTGCTGTTTATGCCTGCCCAGCAGAAGTACTGATGAGTGATTTGTTGGGGGTGAGGATTTCTCACTGATGAAATAATAGATATGAAATGCTACCATTACCCTTGCCACAGATGTTACCTGATCAGCTGAATGTCCTTATCGTTTTTTTTAATTACTTCGTTTAAATGGGCAAAAATGCAGGGTTCTGGGAGGGAGGATGAGCTGTTGGTTGGTCAAGTTCAAGAATCATCAGAAGGGTGGGTGAGAAATTGTTCCAAATATCCTCAATCTGTATTCAACGTGCAAAAGCTGAAATCAGAACGAGTGAACATCCCACAAACCTTCCATCACACACCACAAAAGGTCTGTCTGGACGATTGCGGTCATTTATTTTGCCACCCGGTTAACTCCGACTATTTATCATTCTTTTGCATTTGTTGTTTCTTTCTAATTCGATTCAGAGATTATTTGGGGCAGCACGGTTGGTGTAGCGGTGTTCCCGCGCCAGCGATCGGGATGATGGGTTCGAATCCCGCGCTCTCTATAGGGAATTTGGGTTTCTTCCCAGCCTCCAACAAACGTACCGGGAGTGGAGGTCATCAATCGCATGTAATTGGGCGGCACGAAAGGATCTGTAGTCTAATTTTTTTTGCAACAAGTAAGTGTTGATGCATACTGTATCCCTCTTGTACAATATTTATGCGCTGGTTATCGTGATCCTACATGCTTATTAAAATCAATGATTTAAGTGTAATGCCCGGACCATACCTCTTGGGGATATTGCATGCTTCCTGAGAGAAGCGCATTAACCGTCCCTGAATTTCAACGCCGACGTTGAAGGCCAGTAGTAAATCCAAACCACTGGGCTTCGAGTTTCCGGGCATCAGCTGAGCGGCAGCCAGGAGGGCGGGCAGCACAGCGCCCGAAGGATGAGTAGCGGGGTGCCAGGTATCGTCGAAGTCCATGGAGTGGACCTGAGGAAGGATGGAAAGGCAACATTTGGATGACGTGAAACAAGATGCTGGGCTCGAGTGCAATAGACAAAAGCGCTGGCCAAACTCAGCCAGCATCCCTGCAAAGGGAAAGGGAACCAACGTTTCGCGCCGGAACCCCTCGTCAGGTCGGACTCGGGGCCGAAACGCTGCCCTCGACTTCCCAGGGATGCTGCGTGACCTGCTGAGTTTCTCTCCAGCACGTTTCCCCGTGCAACGAGCAAGTCGAAGGTTCGAAAGTCGGAGAGGCGGAGTTTTATCATAAATGTTGTTGAATCTTATTTCATTCGCGCGCAAATACTGTAGAGAGTATACAAAGAGTTTACCGCGACTCCATTGACCAAAGCTGCCAGAGTAGGAGAAAGTTTTAAGCCTCCGCGTCCATACACCGAGCTGACTGGGTCTGGAGCAAACATTTGCTGTGAACAAGGGAGAATGCACCACTGTTAGGACTTGGGAAGCTCCACGCTGACCCGAGCGGGCAACTCCTGCACTCAGTCGGACCGGGGGAATCTGTGCATCACAGGTGAGGGGCGATGCAAAGCGGACAGGAGATTTTACCTCCTGTTGCCCCCAGAAATATGAAATATCCCTTGCATTTCATCCCGTAAATTTTAGCAATCCATTTGAGGCTATCTCTAACATAGAAACGTTAACTCTGCGTTGATCTGAAGGCCAAACAAAAACTGCAGGTGCTGAAAATGTGAAATAAAAGCCCGAAATTATTCCGGAGGCAACAGTATCTGTGGAGAGAGAAACAGTTTAGGTCGGCGCGGATGAAAGGTTCTCCCCTTTCATGTTTGCAAAACAACGCAAGTCGTTGAAGTCTGAAATAAATTCGGTGTATTTAGATGCTTATTCCGTGGCGGGGTTCACTTAATTTGGGCTCTCCGCCGCGACGGCGCCCAGTCTAAAGTCTGCAGACGCCGGGACTGCAGGAAAAGCAGGACGAAATCCTGGAGGGACTCAGCCGGTCTTTCCTAGAGGAGACAGGAACTCTCGGGGAGAGCAACGATCAAGGAGCGGTCATGCGGCTGAGTGTCGCTTCATAGTCGATGCACGTTGAACTTACCCGGCAGTAATTCAGGCAAATTTCAAAAACTTGACTCGTGCTGCCCAAAAGCCCAACTCCCACGTTATCCAAGATCATGCGCTTGCTCCTCTGGACAACCACATCTGAGAGATGGTCAGCTCGAACCCCAGAAATGAAGGACCCGAAGCTGCTTGTCACCGTCTCTTTCAACCCCGCTGCGTTGAAAGCTGTCGAGCAAAGCAAATGCTTGAGTACGGGGGAGGGCGCCCACTTTCCTCGGCAAAGCCCAAATTAAAGTTATCTCCCTATAAAGTGGTACAAAAATTGTTTCTAAAACCAACAGAAATCACTCGGAAACAGATGGAATATTTCCCGATAGAGTGAAGGACGCAAAGTTGAAATCATTCATTCACTGCATGTTTTATTATAGAATCTAAAACTAATTACCCAGTAGCCAGAACAGATTTCTTGTTCATCCTCTTAGTGACACCTAACTGGAGCGCTGAGGTTGCTTGCATCTTTGCATCTTGCATTTGACGAAATAATCTTAAAGTGGAAGCAGATCACAGCGCTGTGATTCCGCTTGGGGGGTTCACTGAATTTGGACGGTGGAACGTCGCCCAGTCTAAAGTCTGCAGGGAACCCCCCCCCCCCCCCCCACCCCGTCCGCCTCGCTTGTCCCAAGTGCACGGTCTAGCAGAGACTGTACACCATTTATTTTAAGTAAAAGCCCTTCATCGAAGGTCGATTTATTTTCATTTCAAACCAAAAGCACAGTGGAGGATTTTTACCTTTGTGTGATATTTTATGGTATCGTCGCTTTCCAGTTAAAGATAACTGCAATTTCTAAAGAGGAACATAATTTATCATGGTGTTAATAATCGATATTTAAAAATAGAAAATAAACAAGAAAAAATCGATTACAAATAAGGGGAACGATTAAATTGCTTCTACCTGCAATTTTGAAAACATTCTGCTCTCTCTCTCTCTCTTCAGGTGCAGCGAAGGTATTTCACGAGGTTTTCTCTTGAATTGTTGGTTTTTATAGTAACTGAGAATCAGGCAGCAAAACTCAGGTTGCTCGCTGTCCAGATTTTACACGCCCATTAATCTGCAGCGGAAAGTTTCCTTCGAAAATATCGCAGCAATTTCCTTGTTTTGATTTACCCTCCCACTTGAAAGACTAAATTGCAGAAGTTGTGACAGTTTCTGAGTGTCCGCGCTTTTACCCAACTCTCCAGTCATTTTCAATGTGTGCCGGCCATTTCATTCTCCGCTTGGGATACAAGCGGCTAATTTTTTTTTTCTCGCCTGACCGTCTTTGATCCTCCTCTTCCACTGGGCAGTATACGTGCTGCCAAATTCAGGAGGGGTGGTGAGGGTTAGATGAGTAACAGGCTAAGCAAGCTGTCATGGTTGGCTCAAGACAGTCCCAAAAAACGTGTGCTGACTTCGGGGAGGTCAGGCTGTTCCCTTCAGCCACACAAATCTTACAGGTTACTATTGGTCTGGAAATTCATGTAAATAGAATTCACTATTGACACCCACAGGACCTCTCCCCACTGTGCCTCAGGACTCAATGCCAGGTTCAACATACATTTGCAAAATATTTAAACAGAGAATGAGATAATGTGTTCGCTTACAATTCTGATCTTACAAGGGGCACATTTTGTTTTTCTTTCACGTGTTCTGTGTATTGGTCACATGGTCAAATATGTCTTGCTATTCCTCCCAACTCTTGAGAAGATTGTGCTCAGTTGCTGTTTTGAAACCCCCAAGGATGCGTGTTAAAATAACCTCCATTATACTGTGAAGTAAGAAATTGCTGGATTATATGAATGGGTAGATTCAAAGAGATGAGCATTTCTTTATTAAATTCATCATCAATATCGAGAACATGTTTCCTGCCTCCAGCATGTCCAATCCCTTAATAATCTTATATGTTTTAATCAGATCCCCTCTCATCCTTCTAAATTCCAGTGTATACAAGCCCAGACACTCCGATCTTTCAACATATGACGGTCCCATTTTGGAATTAACCTCATGAACCTAGCAAGAATGCTCTTCCTCAAATTTGTAGAGCAAAACTGCATACAATACTCCAGGTGTAGTCTTACCAGGGCCCTATACAACTGCAGAAGGACATCTTTGCTCCTATGCTTAAATTCCCTTGTTATAAAGGCCAACATGCCATTAGCTTTCTTCATTGCCTGCTGCACCTGTATGCTTACTTTCAGTGACAAAGACACAAAAATCTCATTGTACTTCCCCTTTTCCTAACTTGACACCATTCAGATAGTAATCTGCCTTCCTGTTCTTGCGATCAAAGTGGATAACTTCACATTTATTCACATTAAACTCCATATGCCATGCATCTGCCCAGTCACCCAACCTGCCCAAATGACCAAAGACTCTCAAAAACTTATACAGGTGCACTGTCTAGAGCATTCTTTCTTGTGGCATCAATGCGCAGATTGGGAAAAATTTCCAGAGGTTAGTTAACTTGGCCTGCAACATCACAGGCACCAGACTTCACTCCATCGAGGGCATCTTCATGGGGTGGTGTCATAAAAAAAGCAACCTCTAGCCTCAAAGACCCCCATAACCCAGCATGCCCTCTTCACTCTGCTACCATTCAGGGAAAGGTACCGGAGCCTAAAGACGAGCACTCAGTGGCACAAGAACAGATTCTTCCTCGCTCTAATCAGATTCCTGAATAGTCAATGAACCAAAGACACTGCCTTACTTTTCATGCACTATTAGTCTTTTTCTCTTTCTTTGTATGTTGCCCTGTCCTGTTTTTATTTCAGATTTCCAGCATCTGCAGTTCTTAGATTAATGCCATAAGATGGTTATAATATGTATGTTTGCAGTATGATTCAAAACATTGAATTTTATGACTTGTTCATGACAATAAATCCTGATTCTGATCCTGATGTTTGTAAGATGAATAACTGCTTGCTTTGTCTATATGTTTACTGTAAGGAACCACATGGATTCCCTGTACAATCATTCCCAATATGAAGATGGACAGTTTTACCTTTGAATAGGTATGGTGATGGTTCACCAGACTGATTTCTGAGTTGGCAGGATTGATGTTTGAAGAAAGATTGGATGGATTAGATTTATACTCATTGGAATTTAGGAACATGAGAGGGATGTCAATGAGGCAGATAAAATCCTGATAGAATAACCTCCATCTTAGATGCAAGAAGAATGTTCCCATTCCTGGGGAAATCTTGAATAAGGAATCACAATCTTAGGACAAAGGGTAAACCTTTTAGGAGAGAGCTTAGGAGAAGCTTTTGTGGAACTCCAAACTACAGGAAATTTTTGAGACCACATCATTAGATATATTAAGAAGGGAGTTTGATGTGCCCCTTATGTCTAAAGGGATTACTGAGAAAATAGAAATATGGTGTTGAAATCATCAGATCAGTTATTGAATAGTGGAACAGGTTTGAACAGCCTTTTCCTGTTGCTATTGTCAATATCTGTCTGTTCCCATTGCCAGTTATTGTACCTTTTTTGATTTTCCTACCTGAGGGCATGATCATTTATATTAATGTCATATAATGTTTCTCAATTCATACAACTTATCGAAATTGCTTGAAACCTCTTTGAATCGTGCTCACACTTCACACTCCCACTCCTATCCTAGCAAAACCAGGATATCCAGCTGCTTCACCCAAATCATTGAGGGGAATCTGAGACCCTGCAGTGACCTGCATTAACTGTATCTGGGCTACTTTTTCGCTTTTCCCTTTTTCCCCACCGTGCACTTTCCCCATTCGCATCATTCATTTCACCCTTTCTTCTGTACTCAACCCCTCCTTCACTCGAAAGCAAGCCCACTGAATAATGTCTGGCCCTTTGCATTTTACCATAATTTTCCTTTTCATTTTCAGATTTCCACCATCAGCGGTATTTTGTATTTTGGGGGGGGGGGGCTAAACATGACAGCATCAACTCCTCGTTGCAACAAAACAAAACTATACAGGTTTTCAGAATTTAAAATGTTTGTAAAAATTCATCAGAAAATGACCTGGAAAGGTAGTTGACGCTTCAGTTTGAAGACCATCTAAATAATTTTAATCCATGAGTGAGGATTAAAATGTTTTATATGTGCAACTGAATAGATATTCCTCAAGGAATTTCTACCAACACTTCTTTCCTTATTCAAATTGTATGAGCTATGTTTCCTGGAACATGTTTACAAGTATGAGAAATTAAGAAGCGATAGTGAAAGGCGTTCCGTTTCTTTTCCACAAGAACTACATGACGTGGTTCTCTTTCGGTGAAATAGTTCTATTTCCTCTTTTCCTGCCCACTGCTATAAAACGGACTCCGGATAATATGTGACAAGGAAAGTGTGGTCGCCTGCAACTTTGCACGTAAGAGTTTTCAGTGTATTTGGTACTGAGGTTTAATGTTGTTAATGGAGAAACAGCTCAAATATCTAACATAACTTGTCAAGGTCACTAATTCGGTTACAAATTCATGTTTAACTAGCAACTAGGGAAACAGCGTTGTCTTCAATGTCCAAGCATTTCTTCAGTAGAAGAGAACATGGGGCAGCTTAGCTTCATAAGGTGTTTCAAGTTCATATAAATCCAATTTCATTAATGAAGTTTTAATCATATATTTGAGCTCTTTTTTCGCCTTAACGCAAATATTCCAGAAGAGAGCAAAAAATGAACATAATTTTGGCGTTGGAATTAAGTTTTGTCGAGGTTGTGAAGGTCTGTGGAGCTGACATTGAATCTGAGTTCTGCATTTAAAAAAAAGCCCAGGAAGGTCCACCTTTCTGACTACTTGTTGGAATCCAGGTCAGACCTTCGCCTTTCCTTGCTCCCATAATAATTGTTGGATTGTTCTGTTTGCTGGTGCCATTTTGCTACCGTCGCGGTGTTTAATGCAGTTATAGCATTATTTTCCAGCGATTACTGGTATTGCTTTGAGATGCAGATTTCAGGCAATAAATGTTCTTGCAGAAGATTTAAATCAATGTCTCTAGATGGCGCCAAAGTCTTAATGTACAACCACTAGATTTAGGCACTTGATTCTTGAATTCGCAATAAATTCATTTTCTCAAGACCTTTCTATTTCAACCTCCTCAAATTTTAAATTTTATTCGAAAATTTCAAATCTGCTTTATAGAATTGTTGAATAAATTGATCAAGCACTAAAAGAAAATATTAGATTATATAATGGTTCCAAACAATACTAATTATGCAGCACATTGTATATGTAAAATGAAAAGCCATTCAAGTATTTCATAATAGATACCAAGCCAATAAGGCAGTTGTAAGTTCGAGAAGATTCTGAAAGAAGAGGGTGTAGAATAGCTTAAAGGATAATTCTGCACAAGAGATAGGGCTGGAGATTCCACAACCAGCTGGTCAAAGAGACAGAATGTGGATGGGGTTCAGTGTCCAGATAACAAATGAACAGGAATCTGTGGGAGGGGCTGTAGCTCTGGGGGTGGTGAGAGAGATTATTGGAATTTGGATAAAGCTGAACAAGCTTGTGAGATAAGAGCATAAGAAATAGGAGCAGGAGTGGGCCAACTACAGGAGCAGGGAGTGGGCCAACTATAGGAACAGGAGTGGGCCATCTGACCCATTCAATGTAATCAATTTTGACTGATCTGATGATAGGCTCATCTCCCCTACATGCTTTTACCCCATATCCCTTAATTCCCTTACAATGTAAAAATCCATTTAAATTGGTCTTACTGAGGTTGCCTTTACTGCTTCAACGGGCAGCAAATTCATCAGATTCATCATCTTCTGGGGAAAGCAGTTCCTCCTCATCTCTGTCCTAAATGTACTACTCTGAGCCTGGAAGCTATGTCCCCAAGTTCTGGTCTCCCCTTACCAATGAAAGCAGCTTACCAACCTCAATCTTATCTATGATGAAGGGCCTTGGCCCGAAACATACCATTCACTTCTGCGTAACCTTCTGATCTTCTCCAGTGGATTCATATATTGCACTGAACATCGACTATCCATTTCTTTCCATAGGTGCTACCTAATTCACTGAGTTAATTGCTTGCTCAAGATTCCAGCATCCACAATTTTCTGTGTCTCTAATTTGAGGGGAATTACAAAGAAGATCAAAGACTTTTGGTCTTCTGATCAACCCCAAAGAGAAACTGACAGTTGGGAAGGTTGACTACATTAGCCAACAGAATGTTTGCTGGGGAAGGAAAATGTTTGGATGAAGAGAAAGAGGAGATAGTTACATTAGAGTCCATACTTCAAAAATTCTTCATTGGATGAGGGTGGTACAGAGTGAAGTTGAGAGCTTTTTCAAAAGAGATTTACAGTTGGGATGATGGTAATAAAGTATTAGGACAACAGCAGACTGATGATTTAGAAATTAGACAGTAAACAACATGAAAAAGTAAGTAGTGATGAGACCGGTGGATGGAAAAGGGAGAATTTAGAATAAAAGAAATGGTTTGAGACAAATAGGAAAAAAAAAGGAAACGAGGAAGAACTTAGATTCACTGGTACATTGAAAATTCACAAAAAAGATCTTCAGTTTTTATTTTGCATGGTGAGAATAGTTATAATGAATTAATACAATTTTAATTAATTTCTATGATGTTACATGAGTAGATTCACCTTACCAGGCTAAGCTACATTTGCAAAAGCAATGTAACCTTCAAAAGGGGATATTTTGTTTGATTGCATATCTATGACCCTCCATATCCCAGGGATGCATTACATAGTAATGTAGATAAGCACTGCATCCTCTTTATACATATATATAGCATGTTATTATATATAGTAAACCTTTCTCCCAGTCTCTTCATACCAATTGATGCTATGCCATTTTGCTTCTAAATTGTAATACTGTACTTATTCCAAGTGAGTTGTTTTGGCAAAAATAGAAATGTGAATTTAAGAATTAATTCAAGATTCAAGATTCCTTTATTGTCATGTAGTAAAACAGGTGTAATATTATACTAAATTTGCTTTAGTCTGCCATAAGGCAGACTGATTCACCTCAGCAGAAATTGTTGGGTGTCTCTTCCAGCCAGCAGCCCACAGCCTGCGTGGGTTCCTCACCTGAAGTCACCAACTGCCCGCCACCTGCATGTCCTTCAGGTGTAAAGCCCCTCACTGGTCCGCTGCCATGGCTACTGTCCTATGGGTCATCTCCTCTGCTCCTCCTTCTCAAACACAGTATGTTCTCCCCATTTCTGATGCCCTATGCCAGTCCTTTGCTGGCCTGGAGTCTGCAACATCTTGAGACTGCTGCTGAACATGGGGACCGCCATCTTGGGGTCAGACCCCGCGGTCACAGGATTTTAAAATAAACTGCCGGCAGCTCTTTTAGCAGGCAATTTAAAGCCTGAACAGGGTTCACCTGGGCAGTAGAACCCAGGGGAGGAGCACTTTGACTCCTCTCCTTGCTCCCTGCGGGTCCATACCAGAAACATTTTGCTGTTCCTGCAGCTTTGGCAGCGCTGCCACTTTTTTTTATTAGACATTCATGTTAGACTTAATTCATGTTAAAATCAGGATAATGGCTTGTGCTTGTTTTTAAAAATATTTATTCATTAATTCTAGGTATAAAGAAATGTCCAGTGCAGAAGGTTTTGCAGCTGTATTTTACAGTGAGCCCGGAGTCTTAGGGCTCCTGGCCAATGTGATCAGTGCATTCCTGGTTGCCCTGCAGAATTTTGCTCAAGTCAATACAAATGTTTTGGCAAATGGAATTGAAAATATTTTGGCAGGTTAGTAATGGTATTGTTATACACTGTAACTGATGCCGAAAAGGACTGCAATGTAAAATGCCAAAGTAAACTATTTTCATTTATTTTAACAACTTTGAAAAGTTTAATTGTAATGTTACTAAATTAACAATTTATTCAATGGGCATAAAGGGGGAGCATTCCAATGTTTCTCATATGCATATTGCACTGCAGTGAGTTACTTCTGCCACACTGACAGCATCTCCCGAACCCATGAATTGTGCCACCTCAAAGAGCAAGGACAGTGGATGCCTATGAAACCCACCAAGTTCAGCTCCAAATTGCACACTAACCTGATTTGGAAATATATCATTGTCACTGTGTCTAAATCGTGGAAATTCTACTCGTATTGTGGGAGTTTGTGCGAGATCAGTTGCAATCGTTTGAAGAAGTGGCTCCCAACCACTTACTCTAGGGATACTATAGAAGGGCAATAAATACTAGCCTTGCCAGTGAGGTGGTCATTTCTTAACTTAATAACAAAAAAAGGGAAAGGTTCCATTATTGTCATGTAATACTACATTTAGAAAGTAACATGAATGAAATTCTTTAACTTTAGAGGCTTGAAATGAAGGGATTTTACATTGCTAAAATTAAATTATATTTGTGTTTCAAACTAAACAAATATTAGGCCATTCTTAGTATTGCGGACCAGTTTAATGACAGACTGAAGGGAATTTGAAAATACACCCAAAACAATTACATTTCAAATGTTAATTTCAGAATTCAGAGGCCAAGATTGGAGAATCGTTTGCAATAAATATTATTTCTAGAATTACAGTATCCCTTCTGCTTCTGGAGTTTCTGATTGGAGATATAATTCTGCAGTGCCCTCTTGGTCGTAACTGATGGAAAAGATGCTGTAGCTCCAAAAATTGTGAACTTTCCCCAGAAACAAGGCACTTTCAGATGGTCACGACCCGACTGTAAAGCCGCACATTATACTCCTGTGCGACTGTATTGTGGCTATCTGAAATGGGAGAAGCCGGCCAGGAGGTCCACTCACCTAACCCTTCTCCAGGAGGTATAATATCCTGCTTGAGTATCCTCTGTTTCAGCTGAAAGCAGTCGGGCTGCCAGGGGGCAGGCTGATGATGTCGTCAGCCATCAACTCTTGGTTTGAATAGTGAGTCGGCCGAGCGAGGGGGAGGCACTGCCAGCGGGAGTTGTACAAGCGAGGGGGGGTGACACCGGCATCGGGAGTCAGGCGAGCGAGGGGGGAGAGACTGACAGCGGGAGTCAGGCAGGTGGGAGACTGGCAGCAGGAGTCAAGTCATGCCTGAGTTGTTTGTCAGTCATGTAAATAACGCCAAGGCAGTGTGGATGGGTCTAGGCCACTCTTGCCTGCTTTCGCTGCTAGACGGCTATCAGTCAGCTGGCATGTTCAAGTTCCAGAAAGGCATCCACTCCGTGGCCACCTAAACATGCCAGCTGAACTCCCTTAGCCGCGGCTGCTGGCACATAATCTTCCTGGGAACACCTAAAACCAACTTGTGAATGTTTCTTTAGTTTTGATTCTGCAGCTGTTTCCCAAAACGTCCAATTCAGTCATGGCTAATGATCACAAAAACCCACACAGAAATGTCCCTCTTCTCCTAGAGTTAAGTGCTTTCCAGAAAGAGCAGGCCCTTTTACAATCGCCGAGGTGCAAGTTCGAGTCCACCACTATCTGTAAGGAGTTTGCACGAACTCCTCGGTGCCACGTCGATTTCCTTCAAGTGCCCCGGTTTCCTCCCATCTACCAAGAATGTACGGGTTAAGTAGGTTAATTGGCCATGTACTTTGGGGTGGGGGGGGCATAGGCTTAGGGGCTAGAAAGGTCTGTGGCCCTTTTGTATCTCATTACATCATGAAACAATATTGAAGAAGGTCACATCAATCAAAATTCAGGGAATATCAGGAATGCTTTCACTTCGTAGAACACTAATGTTGTCAGGGCCAGATGTGGCCCTGAAATAGATAATGTGAGATGCTGAAGAAGGCCACTGTGGCTTGAGGCTCAATTGACTATAATTCCAGTACAGTGTCAATCTAGCTCCAAGATTCCTTTAACTTAATTTTTAAGATGACCCAAACAAATTATAATGATTAAAGAATGCAACACCTCCCATACATTTCATTTGCCGAAAAATGTATACACCCTGCAGTGTCAAATCCCAGCACCATTTACCTCTTCCATAGCTTGTCCTTCTCTCCTCTTTGAAGTCAGTAAGGATCTGCCTCCTAATTAATATTTGTGATAGTACAGATTCTATCACCAATGTGTATATGTACAGATGGTAGTGTAGGATGACTGTGATTGGCTGAGAGTGTAGCCACACCTACTGGAAGGTCTTAAAGGATTGCTCCTAGCCAGACCAGGTCATTCTGGACTGGTTGACCTACTTGTGATATGCTCCAGTCTTTTAGTTAATAAAAGCCTTGGTTTGGATCAACGTCTTTAGTTCTTTTGACGCACATTACAATGTTAAAGCTATATTTTTTTTTACTGTGATGGGAACTACTTAGCAATTTTGATAAATGCTAAGAATTTTTGAAAGATTGTTCTTAAAAGAGTTCCGATCCTGAGATAACCTTTTAATAAACGTCTTTTGATTTTTTTGAGCTGTTATGGTGCTCTTGACGATAATCTGTTTGATTGATTTTGAAAGAGACCTTGTGAAAAAAATCAATGCCATTTAAGTATTCTCTGTCTGTTTAATAGGTATTCACATTGTTCTGATTGGAGGAGTGACACAACTTTTTGCTGGTTTAATGACGTTTAGAAAGTATGATCATCTCGGTGGTACAGCCTTTATAGCATTCTCAGCTTTGTGGAGCAGCTTTGGAATGACTCGGATTATTTTGGGAGCCAATTCCCCTCTGAATATGACGGCTCTCACCCTAAATTCCAAAAATGGCAGTGCAGCGACAAACAATCTAAATGTGACCCTATCCACCATCAATGAATCAGCTGTCGCAGGATTGGTCGCCTACATCAGTGTTGCATTTATTTTGTCCTTTTGTTCTGCCACAACTAATTACATCATGCCTTTTGTGTTTGGGGCCATTACATTTGCACTCATTTTTGAGGCCGTAGGCATCTTTAGTCAATGGGCTTTAATAGTATCTGGAATCTTTGAACTAGTGATAGTTGTCTTTGGGCTTTACGGAGCTACTGCCTTACTTCTGAAGGGCATCACACAGAGATACATCCTTCCTGGGTTTGGGAATGCATTATTCAATATTTTACTTCTAGGAATAAAGGATAGGTCATCTTCTAAGACCCTTGGTGTGGAGAAAAAGAAGAATACCAAATACGCTGAGCCAATGGCTCTTGGTAACTTATGTAATGTGATTTCTCCCTTTGTGTTTGCTTTTTATTGCTTTGGGTATATGAAAGCATTTTATGTGGGAGCAGTATGGGTTAGCATCAATTCTATTGCACAGCTTTGTGGCAGCTATTACAGTTATTTGCGTAATGATGTCTATTTTGTCACTAAGTTTGGTGTCCATAGTATGTACTGGCTTGTGAAGTCTTGGGAGGAGTTTATTCTATCAGTTCTCAGCCACATTAACATATTAAATGTCAATAGAGGCAGGATGACTGGGGATTGGTTCTTCGTAGTCACTGCTTTGATTTTATGTCTGATCTCCTTCAATAGAAACAAACTTGAAATAATCCATAATGCCTTTTTTGTTCTGCTAACCATCTCCACCATTCCTCAGATTAGCAGTGTATCATATTATAAATTTTTTGGGGCGGTTTGTTCTATGTACACAGCCTTGTCCCTTTATGTAATGTTTGCCAGCCTAATTAACTCCATAGCAGAAAAGGCATTAATTCCCATTGGAACCCAGCTGCTCTCCACAGAAACATCCGAAAACATTCTATTTGCCATGAAAAAGTGGCTCACAAAAGCTGAGGGGCTTCCATCCTCTACGACTGTACAGCTCCCTGATGTCCTATTCTACATCTGCAATGGGCTAGCAGCCTTGTCAGCCATTCAGGGTGCACATCTGGACCAGCTCCAAGCTCACCTTACTGTCCCCTGGGTACTGATCCCTGGAGCCCTCTTCCAAATCTACATATCCAGGATTCAAGTTCGAGGAGGAAGGCGCTTTGGCTCTGTGCTACCCTTTTGCTATGCAGCTGTCTGGGCAACCTGGGCTTGGCTGAGATTTGCAGGTATTTAAGTTGATCTAATTTTTACAATGAGCGAGAAAATCTGACTTGAAAAATAAAAGTATCTTTGCACCTCTGCTTATGGAAATCATTTCTCTGTACATAGAGTTTTGTTTGAAAATAAATCTGATTATTTCTTCAATCTTACATTTAAAAATACTAGATTGTTTATTATTTTTGGATAGCTCCCTTTTCATGTCTATTACATTCTCAATTTACCCCAATCCAAAAAAAAAATAAATTTTTTTCTAAACCTTTCTTTAATTCACAACAACTGGTAGTTAAGGAAACTACCAGTCATTTAAAAGCGTGTATTTATGCTCTTCATTTCAGACACAGTCAATCATGATGTCAATCCCAATTTAATACTTTTATCTATCATTTATTGATACACATTTTACTTCTAGCTTTTAAAGAAAAAAAAATGGAACAGGGACAGTAGTATAAAAACGCAGCCAGTGGTGTTTTAAAGAGTTACTGTGTAAGTTAGCATCTTGCTGACTTCTGTAAAGTGTAAGTTAGAAAAGACTTAAAGGTCAGATAGTTGCAGTTCTGATTTCCCATTTTGTTCCTGGACTCAGCATTGAGTACATTCACTTGGTAATGATATAAAAATCCAATACAATTGCTGTGAACAGTGGTGTTCTTTCCAATCATGTGATCAACAACCAGTATGGAAGGTGGGAAGAAAATTGTCACTTACACATAAATTTGGACAGATGAAGTTATCTAATTTAATTGCAAAGTTGATAAAATGAGGCACAGGCCATCTATTTCAGAATGTGATACATCTACCAGTTAAAATTGGAGACAGAAGACACTGCAGGTACAAGAATCTGAAGAATAAAGCCACATGGTTGGAGGAACTCAGTGGGCCTGGCAGCATGTGTGGAGACAGAGGGATCGTCAACATTTCAGGTCAAGACCCTGCTCTTGATGAAGGGTCTCACCTGAAACAGAGACTATCCCTTTGCTTCCACAGATGCCACCTGATCTAATGCGTTCCTCCAGTAATTTGTTTTTTGCATCACGTTGTTTATCTAATGAGAAAATGTAGTTTACAAATGTGGGGAATAAATGGTTCCATATTAACAATTCAATGCCTTTCAACTTCGATGTCATTAAAAGTAACATTCTACACAATATTACTCTTGAGGGCTTGTGTTCAGTGGTGCTGAGCTGAGAAGCTGGGTACACTTCTGATCTGTTTCCTCAGTCCTGGCTACTATATACACCACAACCCCATTCCTCTGAATGAGGTGGCAGAAGTAGATTTGAAACATAACCAAAGTGGTCTACAGTCTGTCAAGAGGTCATTAGATAAATCTTGGCAAGGCCTTTGTGATCTTGTTGCTGCTCAGTTTTTCCATTACGGTCACAGCATCAAAGCTTTAAGCCCAATTAAACTCATGAGGCATAAACCTTAGTGCAGTGGCAGGGTTGGCACAGGAAAACAAGTGTGAGGTGTGGGTTGGATCAAATAAGTTCCAATCCATACAACTAAACTGTCTGTTACTTCATTTAATTATTCTTCTAGTTGTAGTTTTATACAAAAAAAATAAGGATACAAGTTTAGAATTCAAGTAAACCCAGTGGGCAGCACGGTTGGCCTAGCTGTTACAGCTCCAGCGATCAGGACCAGGGTTTGAATCCCGCACTATTTGTAAGGCATTTATACGTTCTCCCCGTGCTTCCATGGGTTTCCTCCGTGTATTTCAGTTTCCTCCCACCCTTCAAAGTGTACCGGGTGTTGTAGGTTAATTGGATGCAATTGGGTGGGATGAGCTCGTGGGTCAAAAGAGCCTGTTACCATGCTGTGTGTCTAATATTTTTTTAAAGTAGAAGAAAACAGATGTTCGGGTGTTGTGAGAGTATTCAGCAATAAAACTCTCACAACTAACAAGTTTTAACCTGGAAATGTTTAGATTACAAGAACTATATGCTTTTGTCATTATTTTAATGGGATCAAATGAAGATTACTAGAGTTAACACCAGTTAAATAACAGTAGGAGAATATAGTATCAAAATTGAACACAAAAGCCATTTCTCCCTGCAAGATCTAAGTTTATACCAGTTCTCATCAGGTTGGAAATTTCCAAGACAGGTTCCCATCTTCATGATTTTTGTTGAAAATTCCTAGCCATGATTTCATGTTCTAAATTAAAGTTTATATTTAAATTTATAATCTGCATTTGTGTATCAGGTCTATAATAACGTAATTACATATTGCAGGTCAAGTGTTGAATATTGATGCCAATTTTGATGGTGCATTCACTGCTGGGGCTATTGTCTTCCTTATAGTCAACATGTTTCTAATTATTTTAGGTAAGTCTTTCGTCTGCGATTTCCGTTTATTATTTTTGCTTCACTATTTGCTCTTTTAGATAAATTGTGTGGTTTCTCACTCTTTGCCTTTCACCCATACAGCAGCTTTTGTGGATCTAGTACTTCTCATAACCACTGTCTTTATGGAAGTGATCATTGTCTGCTTCCTACTCTTCACTTTGGAGAAGCTGCCTCTTCCTTTGGAAGGTCAGTCACCATATTTTTAATGTTTAAAATATATTGATTTTATGCAAATATCTCTCTTATGCATATGGCATTAAAAGTTTTGTTTTCTCCACTCAGGTGTGGTGCTGGCTTTGTTCAGTCTTGTCTGTGTTTATGGAGCAGCTGCCTCACTTGCTAATCCTATGTTCGGAAAACAGTTAATTCCACTTGGTGATCCCTTCCTCAAGACGAAAGCAGTATGATATCTAATTATTTGCAATATTAGTTATTAAACAAAATATTGAGATTATGGAGCCCAGAAATTACATTAGAACAAATTTTTTTTTAATGCGTGAAATGTTTCTCGCGTGCTTTTAAATTTATAAATTTAGACATATGGCATGGTAACAGGGCCTTTCAGCCCACGAGCCCTTGCTGCTCAATTAAACCCAATTGACCAACACCCCCAGTACATTTTGAAGGGTGAGAGGAATCTGGAGCACCGGACGGAAACCTACATAGACACGGGGAGAACATACAAACTCCTTACGTACAGCGACGGATTCAAACCCCCCCGTTGCTGGCGCTATAACAGCATTGCATTAACCACAACAATAACCGAGCCGCCCCTCTCTATCATTTATAGTGAAAGCCCTACTCATCAGAAAATATCATTTCCTCATCATATTTCACACACGTGATGGCGCCATCAATACGCACGTGTTTCTATCAGAAATGTTGATCAAAAGATCAAGACATTGAATTTACACAAAGAAAAACAAGGAGCAAGCTGCATAGTATATTAAGGACAGTAGATGGATTAAAAGGACCCCACTGGGATATTATTTCTATCTCTACTGATTTCCCTGCATTGATTTACATCTGCTGTTCGACTGAAAATTACAGAATCAATGCTCCACACACCAGGGCACTGTTTAACTCTTCCCCTTGGAATTCCTTTCTCCCTTCTCTGTTTCTCCAAACCTAGTCTATTTCCTACTTCCTCTCTCCAGTTCTCCTCATTATCCTTGGCCATCCCGAAACATAGAACATTACAGCACAGAACAGGCCCTTCAGCCCATGATATTGTGCTGACCTATTTAAACCCACTCCTCAACAATCTAATCCTTCCCTAGCCATAACTCACTATTTTTCTTACATCCATTTGCTTACCTGAGAGTCCTTTAGCTATGACCTGCTTCCAGTGGGCAGTGGATGATTCATACTGCAGCTGTAATGTTAAGCTTAACTGCAATAATAACTTGGTCAACTGAAGATGTGTTCAATTAATGTTTTATTTTAAAGTAATGCATGCGGTTTTTAAAATATTCAAATTTTGTAATATTTTTAGATGCGTAATGAAACTTATGATGGTAAATCAATTAGATAGATGAAATATAAGAGTTCTTAAGCTGATATACACAGTGCTACAAATAGAAGTTTAACATGGTTATAATGTGATAGTTCAGATAGATATTTCTATAAGGAAAGTGGATAAGGGGATATGGATGGAACACATTGATGGGACTGCAACATAGTCATTGAGTTTAAAAAGGAGCGCTATTCGAAGAAGCTGAAAAGTTATAAATGGCCATAGCATTGAAAACATCTCAATTAAAATCCAGATTGTTTTGTGACATTTTTTTCATTAATCATTTGATGACTGCAGTTCAGGCTGTGTGCATTGATTAATTGATTCATTTTAGCAAAAACTAATGGATTATACGATATCGATTAAAAAGGTTCTGAACACTTTTAAAATCGTGTTTTGATTGTTATTTCTCAATCACAGCCAGGAGAAAATGAAAAAAACAATGAAAACTCTTCACCTTGCCTTACTACCTCTTCACGTCTGACTAGTGGCCTACGAACTATTGCAAAGATGTTGGATTCTGGCCGTGTGTGCGGAATCCCAACGGATACTGTGTATGCTCTTGCAGCTTCCTGTCAGCACCCAGAGGCTGTTAAAATGATCTACAACATAAAAGTAAAGAATCTGAAACAAAACATAATTCTGCGTATTTCAATATTTTATCTTGGCCAATAATATATCAACAATCACAAAGCACATGTGTCAGTTTCTCAATGTGTCATTCTTCTCCTTGCTTTTAGGAACGTCCTGCAGAGAAGCCAATCTGCATCTGTATCTCCAGTCTGGACCAACTCACTGCAGTGCATCCTCCATTCTGCCCCTTGCTCTGGGAATTCATGAATCAGGTCTACCCTGGAAGTATCAGTTGTATTGTGAAGAAAGGAGAGTGGCTGAAGAAATTGGGTATATATTATGTTTTACTGATCCTGATTCTAGCACATAGTCATATTGAATTGACAAGAACAAGAATAGAATTGGGAGCTTCTAATGTATGATCGTTTGGCTGTATGTCATTTCTTAAAAGGTGTTGGCGCTGTCTATGATTATGTTGGCACAAAGGACAGCATCATGATCCGTGTTCCTGACCATACTGTAACAGCTCATCTAGTGAACATGACAGGACCATTGGCCATTACTTCAGCAAATCCGAGCGGAGAACCTGACAGCATCCATCATGACATGGTTATCTTGTATGTAGCCATTATAGTTGAGCCAATTGACACGTTAATTAATGCATGCATCTTTTTTTTTTAATTGGTGCATTAATATGTTTATTGACAGACGTCTTGGACACAAGATTGATGGTGTTTTATGTGATGGAAGTTCCAATGAAGTAGTTGCTTCAACTGTCATTAACTGCACCAAGATTGATGAAGGTATGCAAATATATTATTCTCCCCATTTGCTTTATGATGCCCCATCCATCACTCAGGAGACTATTGTGGAGAAGCCAATAGGCTTTAATTCACTTGAGAACATAGCATGACCTGCACTGAGTTGCAGGGCTCCGTGGAACAGTCACCTTTATACAGGAGCCTGTGAGAAGGGGCCACAGGTACAACCGGCCAATAGGTATGTTTGACATTACAGTGGTTTACTACATTCACCCCTTGTTTTTAAAAAGAGTTCCGCGGGGTGAAGTGGAACTTACAAATTTACACATTTACAATTTGAAAGCCATAGGTTCAGAGGTGTGGTCGATCACAGGGACCATTGTAGAACCAGTTGTGGCTGCAGTGCAGCAGCGGAGTCCTGATGGTCTCGGGCTCCTGTTTCTATTCATCGGTATTATGCTGGTGGGTGGGCGCTGTCCCCCGGGATGGAGGCAGAATACCAGAGGTCAGGAGCATCATGTGTGTTCAATGGTGAGCAGAGTATGGGGTGATTAGCAGCGGTGTCCAGAGCCCCTGAGGGAGTCGTCCCTGATGGAAGTGGTGACCTCGTGTCTGTATGCCACATAGGCATATTACGGGTCGGCATGGAAGAGATGGACACTTTCAACCAATGGGTCAAACTCATGGTTCCTCACATGCCTCCGGAGCAGGATGGGACCTGGGGATATCAATCATGGCGGTAGATTTCCTGGGGAAGGAAAACATATGTTCATGTTGTGTAGCAATATTGTCACTCTATTGTGACCCAATAGAGTGGAGGGCTTCTGGGAGAATCTCCTGCCAGTAGAAGACTGGGAGGCCTTTGGATTGCAAGGCCAAGAGGACTGCCTTCCAGACTGTAGATTCTCCCTCTCCACCTGCCCATTATCCTGGCGGTTGCAACTAGTGGTCCTGCTCATGGCAATGCCTCTGGCCAACAGATTCTGACGCAGCTCATTACTCCTAAAGGAAGTTTCCCTCACCCCGCCCCCCCACCCCCGTCCCCAATCACTGTGGATATAACCGGGGAAGTCAAATAGAGTGAAGAGGCCTTAATGACTGTGGCAGAGGTCACATCCCAGCAGGGGATGGCAAATAAAAAAACAGGAGTATTCATTGATGATGTTAAGGAAGTATATGTTACAGTCGGTGGAAGGCATGGGTCCTTTAAAGTTAACACTGATTTGCTCGAAGGGGCGAGTGGCTTTAATAAGTTGTGCCCTGTCTGGCCGGTAGAAGTGCGGCTTGCACTCAGCACAGACCTATCAGCTATTTGTTATGGTCCTGATCTCGTCAATGGACAAGGTGTCTGGTGGCTCATTAAGTTTCCCCGGCTGGTACAGGATGTCATAGTTAGAGGTGGATAATTCTATACTCAACCACAGTATTTCTATCATTTTTGATTTTGCCCTGGTGCATTGGTCGGTCAGCAAGGTGAATCTCTTACTGGCCAGGTAATGGCACCAGTGCGGCACTACCTCAACAATGGCTTGGGGCTCTTTTTCTACTGAGGAGCTTTGAATCTCAGGATGCATGAAAAAAATGTGACGGGCTTCCCAGCCTGATTAAGGGTTGCTGCCAGGGCAAAGTCTGAAGCATCACTTTCCACCTGAAAAGGGGGTTGATTCATCCAAACATGCATTGTGGCCTTGGTGATGTCAGGCTTGATGCGGTTGAAGGCTGAACAAGGCCCGCCAGAGGGAAGGATGTAGATTTGATAAGAGAGTGGGCCTTGTTCGCGTAATTGGGGACCCACTGAGCATAATAGGAGAAAAACCCAAGGCACCTCTTCAGGGCCTTGAGGCTGCGTGGGAGGGGAAGCACCAAGAGTGGTTGCATGAGTCTGGGTCTGGGCCAATGACACCATTCTCCATGACACAGCCAAGGATGGCCAGGAGAGTCGTGTGGAACACTCACTTGGCCTTGTTGTGTATCAAATTAAGGAGGTTGGCTGTCTCAACAAATCTCTGGAGATTGGCATCATGGTCCTACAGGTCATAGCTGCAGATGGTGACATTGTCGAGATACGGGAAAGTGGCCCGCAACTCATATGGTCCAACTCCCACTGGAAGACCGAAACGCCATTTGTGACACCAAAGGGGACCTTCAGGAAATGGTAGATACAGTCGCTGGCATATACTGGCAGTCCTCTGGATAGATGGGTACTGATGATATGCCAACTTTAGGTTGATGGTCGAAAAGACCCGATACTGGGCAATTTGGTTGACCATCGATGATTTGCGGAAG
Organism: Narcine bancroftii; assembly: GCF_036971445.1. NCBI lineage: Eukaryota > Metazoa > Chordata > Chondrichthyes > Torpediniformes > Narcinidae > Narcine > Narcine bancroftii. The sequence goes on along the minus strand of NC_091476.1, from coordinate 24,666,681 downwards.
GAGGGTATGCATCCAGTTGAGTGTATCATTGATGGTCTGATTGTAGTCGATGACCATTCTATTCTTCTCCCCTGTGCTCTCCGAGGGGTATTGCTGGCTTCAATAACCCCTTCCTTTAGTAATTGCTGTACCTCTGCCAGGATGAAGGCTCTGTCCCTAGTGCTGTACCATCTGCTTTTAGTGGCGATGGGTTTGCAGTCAGGGGGTGAGGTTGGCAAATTGTGATGGAGGGGGGTGTGGAGAGCCCGCAAGTCGTTCATGGTGAATGGTTTGGAGGATGTGTATGGCAGGGGATTGGCTATCAAATTGCTGGTTATGAAAGGTGAGGGGTGGATGGAGCCCATCAAATGCCATCATCACATTTTTAAGGTGACATTGAAAATCAAGCCCCAACAGTACAGCAGCACAGAGATGAGGCATTACCATCAGTCTAAGGTTGTCATATACAGTACCCCACACCATTAAAATCACAATACAGAAAACCCGAACGTCTGCTGTATAAAACTTGGATGCCAAGGAGACCATCTGGTTCACCAGCTGTTCTGTGAGGGATAGGCTCCGCACTGTGTCTGGATACATAAAACTCTCCGTGCTCCCGCTATCAAGCAAGCAACTCATCATGTGGCTGTTAACCTTGATGTCTATCATAGACTTTGTGAGTTGGTGCGGACTGTCCTGGTCAAGGGTAATGGAGGCTAGAGTCGGGCCACTGCACATCATTGCTGCAGAAGATGGTGGCATCCTAGATGGTGGCCCCCAGGGCCCGCATGCAGTGTTGCCGGATTCAGAAGATGCTGACCTCCGCTGCCCGCTTGTAGCGTAGCCGGGTCCTGAAGATGGTGTCCAAGATAGTGGCCCCACAGATCACACATGGCGCTGCTGGCCCCGGATGATAGCAGTGTTGCGGAAGACGGCCCCCATGATCCATGTGCAGTGCTGCTAAGGAGGGGTTTGGGCTTACACATTTTGGAGTAGTGGCCCTTCTTTCTGCAGCTGGAGTAGACTGAAACCTTCACTGGGCAGCATTTCCTCTGATGCCCAGGCTGCAGAAGTAGCACTTTGGGGGTTCCCGGAACACAGCGGCTGTGGTCAGGTCATTACTGGTTGAGAGCATCAGGAGGCTTTTGCGGAACACTGCTGCTGTAGTCTGGTTGTTGGTGGGGTTGTGGCATGTCCCAGGATGGCTGTGACTGGGGTGACCACAAGGTGGCTGCATTGTTGGTCAAGTAGGCCTCCATGTTCTGGAGAGGCACATCCAGCATTCCTGTCAGCCCGACTGCTCTCTGCAGACTGAGTTCCCCTTGCTCCAAAAGTCTCTGTCGTATGTAATTCCACCTGATCCCCACGATGTAGGCATCCTAGATCAGGTCCTTTGTATACCCTGCGGCGGACACGGCTTTACATTTGCAGGCCTTGCCGAGTGCTCACAGTGCCTGAAAATATTCGGCATTTGACTCACCATGTTGTTGTTTTTGAGTCACTAGAAGGTGTCTAGCATAGACAACATTCATTTTACGCAGGTATTGCCCTTTGAGGAATTCCATGGCCTCCTAGTGCATTGTGGCATCCCTGATCATTGTGTACAGCAGGGTGCCGACCTGGGAGTGAAGTTCTTGCAGTTTGTTGGTCTTTGATCGCACAATGGTAGAGGAGGCCTGCAAGAACGCTTCAAAACAATGCAGCCAGAGCTCGAAGCTGGGAGATGCCTCAGGTGATTGAAGGTCGATTTCCAGCTTTTCTGGTTCGAGGATCTACTCCATTGTAGAAAATTTCAAATGAATTAAATTGATGCCCCATCAATCACTCAGGAGACTATTGCGGAGAAACCAATAGGCTTTAATTCACTTGAGAATATAACTTGTGGAACAGTCATCTTTAAACAGGCGCCTGTGGGGAGTGGGCCACAGGTACAACTGGCCAATAAGTATGCTCGAACAGATAATTGTATATTTCAGTGGTTTACCACAGTTCACTATGTTGATAAATTGTAGCTTAGTTTAAACCCTGATTTTTATGTACATATGTCTTAAACTTATCAATCAGATTTAATATTTTAATGTAGTAATCATTGAGTAAATAGACCAAATTTCCATCGGCTTGACTACAAAGGCAAACCCTTTATTTAATGCTGAGCTTTTTTCTGTCATTGGAATTTTTACATCAATTAATGTACCATTAATATTTTGTGCAAATCAGCCAGATATAAATCATGTTGGCCCCTGTGAGATCATGAGAAGTAGAGAAACTACAACTTGTCTTCAGCCCAGCAGCTGATAAAGGTGGTTATTTGCTTTCAGAGAGACTGGCTTTAATGTTAGTAACCTTTTTTAAACTGCTGCCCTCCTGGGACCCAGGTGCGATTGCTGGGGCAAAGGTGCTGGAAGCACCTTTTAAACTGCAGGGGAATCTACCCGTTAAATCACCAACCTGGCGATTTAAGGGAGATCCCAGCCTTCCCGTAATGATGCATCACCTGCTCCTGGGAAGTATTGCCGGATGTTCGGATGCTGGATGCCTGGTGATGCACGCATGCAAGCGCTGATGTTACCAGAAAAAGTGGGTCGGCCGTTTTCATTTTCAAATTGCTTGTGGACGCGACCTAGGTAAGTGTAACTAGGTTCCTTGACTACCTCTGAGGTAGGTCAGGGAGCCAGTTGGATTCCGACGGAGTTGACTGGGTCAGACCCTTTCTAACTTTCGTGTAACTGGGGCACTAACCAGGCAATTAGCGCAGTTAACTCCATTTTACACGGCAGATTGAAAGGGCCTACAAATGCTCTCTAAGGTTACCAGCAATGATGGGTTTCAGCTGTTCTCAACAGATATCTTCTTATGTTTTTCAGAAGGAATCACTATTTTAAGAGAAGGCTGTGTCCCAGTGGTGAGAGTCTTGGAGGTTTTCAAGCAAGTGAAGAGCAAATTTGTTTAGTGGCAAACTTTAGCTGACATAAATGATCAGGACAGACTCCAAATGAAGATATGCAAGCGGAGAGCTACGTTTCGTTACAGAATGCAAACACAGTCATAACATAGAAGATTAATTTTCCATTTCACTGTGTCAGAAAATGTAATGCAATAACCTGTTATGGTTTCCTTTCTGCACACAGTATATGGAAATTCATGATTTGTTGTATTTCATCAATTATTGGGTACCACATAAAAGAAGCATTTTCTTTTGCAGAGATAGAAATTTGAGCAGAAGCTTGCATTCAATAGCTGATAACTCTGAATACTGAACAAAATAACATTATTTCAATAATTCAACAATTATCAATAATACATCAGGCTTTAAGAGTGAAAACACTGAATTAATAAGATTTGAAACTGTGTTTTTAATTGGGATATATAGATATTGAAAAAAATGGAATATTTTCTGCATAACTCAATATGATCAGCTAAACATAAATATCAAAAGAAAACTTCAGATGCTCAAATTCTGATATAACAGCAGAAAATGGTTCTCTGTGTGCTTATCCCCTCACTTTTGACAAAAGCAGTCTACGAAAATCTCTTTTTTGTTTTTCCATTTATATGCCAGGTGATAAATGTACTTATAAATTAATCCCAATCAAGCATACAATCATGGTTTCAACTCCTTCAGTGATTACGCTGTCTTTTGCTTACTTACATAAATTTCAATAGAAAGGAAAAAAAATCTGTAATATAAATAGCAAAATTCACACTTCAGATCCCAGATGGGAAGTAATTCAAATTTATTTCTTTAATAGAGTTAAATTAAAATGATGTTTTACTGTAGCCAGGAATGCAGACAATTATCGTCTTTTACAATTTGTAATATTCAGATTATAATAATGTTTAACATGGAATAGCAAAGGTAGCTTTCTGTAATAAAAGCTCAGAAATTGCAATGCATTATTCTGAGTTACATTCGTGAAAGTATTTTGAAATTTTAACACTGGCTTCAGTTTGCATATTTCAAATGTGCTAAAATATATTTTAAAAGGACAGAAATTAAATGTTTTTGGAATGACATTGTGAAGCAGCGTGCAGTGGTCTGCTGCCTCACAGCACCAATGACCCGGTATCAATGCTGATCTCTGACGCTGTCAGGGTGGATGTTGCATGCTCCCTCTGTGAATGCATGGTTTTCCCCTGGGTGCTCTGGTTTCCCCATTCTGTACAAAGGTGAGCTAGTTGGCAAGTTCATTGGTACTGTAAATCACACAGAGTACAGGCCAGTGCCAGGAGAATTATTGGAGATTAGTGGGCATCTGCAAGAGAATATATTACAGGAAATGGGATTGGTGAATTGCTCTGTGAGTCAGCGTAAACTTAATACTCTCCTTCTTTGTCCTTACGATATATTTGAAAATAAAATTTTGGAAAAGGGAAATGCACGATACTAACATTTTGCAATAATTTCAAGAATATCATATTTTGCATCTGATTTGGCATCACAACTACCTTTTAATTATAATATTTGGTAATTGAGATTTAATGGTAATATTTGAAACAGAGCAAATTGAACAGTAGCTACTTGGAGGAAATTACAGATGTACTTGAAAAGGAGAAATCTACAGGTCAGGACTGGGAGTGAGACTAAGAGATGGCACCTCTTCCGTGCTGATGAGGGCATGGCCTGCTATGCACCAAGAATCAGTGATTCTGCATATAGAGAGATAATTATGAAAATTAAATTATTTAAATTATAACTATTTTACATATGATTAAAACTTTCTGTGTTTTGTTGTGAAATTGTTATTAAAAATGAATAACTGAGAATCAACTTTTGTTAGTTATTGTCTCACACCTATTATACTATTTGTTCGGATGTGCCTTTTTCTTTTTAAAATATTTTTATTGAGTTTAACATATAAGCATGAATGCAGAATTGAAAATTAAAAATAATTCATTTACACCAAAAAAGTCAATGGAAAAAAAAGTAGATAAAACTACGTCAATAATTGCTTATAAAACCTCAAAAAACATTCAATGGAAATTATCTATGAGACCATGTTAAACCTGTTTGTGGTATAAAATAAAAAAAACTGAAAACTAAAACTAATTCTAATATATCCCCACCCACTAATCAGTTACTTAATAAATTAATTTTAAAAAATCAATAATGTGGAATCACTGACGACCCCTGGAAAACAAACAATGAACCACCAGAACATACAATAATTGTTAATTCTTCCAATTATATAAAAAAACTAAGAACAGACCCCATAATTTCATAAATTGAAATTTTTTATCTTTAATATTATATCTAATTTTCTCTATACTTAAATAAGACATTACATCAAATAACCACTGTGTACGAGTAGAGATTGAATCATCGTTCCATTTCTATAAAATTGTTCGTCTGCTATCAACATAGTAAAAGCTAAAACTTTTTCCTGAGATGCCAATATAAGTTTATTTGAATCACGAGAAAAACCAATCAGCAATTAATGGGCAAAGTTCTAAATTAATCTTAAGAATCATTGATAAAGTTTGGAAAATGTCTTTCCAGAATCTCTAAATTTGGGCATTTTCTAAACATATAGATCAGTGAAGTTTCAAAAATTTTACACTTCTCACATAGTGAATGAATATCTGCATAAAAATGGGATAATTTAAGTTTGGACATATGGGTTCTATGTACCACCTTAAATTGTAATAAGCACAAAATGAAGAATCATTAATCAAGCTGTGAGTAACATACAAATCTTCACCTGAAAATGTTAAGTTAAAATCTTGTTCCAAATCACTCTTGACCCCAGCCATGGGAACTGAATTTAAATCCAATATATTATTATAAATGCATTATGTTAATGCACCATGTAAATAAAACTGTAAATTAAAAAAGGTTATTTTTAATGAAAGTAATTGCCTAAAAATTCATCCTGGACTACAAAATAATAATACTGAACTCAGATCTGTTTGTTTACTGAAATTTGGTTTCATTGACTTCACTGGAGGTGAAACTTTTAAATGGAGTGGGGTGTGATGCCATTACCCGTTGCTATTGATCAGAATGGATTTCTGGACAAATATTCCAATTTCTTCAACACCACTTGAATGCCAAATACTATAAACTTGACAAAAATGCTAACAGAGGTTGTTGAATCGAAGGATTTAATGCATAATATAGCATCCATAAAATCACCCAGGGTGTAAATGAAAACAATCTTGATAAGCAATGATTTAAGATGGAGAACAAATATTGACTTCCAATAAGCATCAAAAAAGCTGTTCTGCTCAGTAATCATATGTGACCAAAGATAAAGCACAACTGGATGAACCTCTGTAAAAAGCCTCCAACTCAAGCTCAAGGAGGTAAAGTGGATAAGATGGCAATGAGAACATTAAGATTGCTTACAATATAAAGAAAATAAGCCAACCAACCAGAAGATTAGGATATGAATTTAATATTTGCTTTAGGCCTCATAATAACTTGCTACTTATGTTCTGGCCATGTTATCAATTCACAGGATGCAAGCATGCTGGTGTCAGTACACTCCCATCACTTGTTACCTTTGAGAGGTGTTGATCAGCCATCTTCTTGAACTGCTTGCAGACCTTCTCCCGCTGCTTGCATAGTGCAGTTAAATCAAGATGTAAATGTAGCAGCATCTATATGGCGATATATTTCCAAAAGAGAATGCTGTGTGGCTTGGATAGAAACCCATATGTGGTGGGGTTCCAGTACACATCCTGCCCTAACCTCTTTCACGGGAGGAATGGCAGGGAAATGAAATAAATGCTTTATCAAAGGTGACATGAAAAAATCTCATGGAGATGCTCCGAGTTTAGCGCGAACAAGGAACTTAAGGGAATTAGCATTTTTGTTATAAAATACAATGATGGAAAAATAATGGTTTTGAAAGGAAATAAATCCTTAGGATTGAATGTCGTAATCTTGAATAAGTCATACTGTCTCGAGCTGTGGAGGCAAAAGTTCATGATTCAGCCATTCTAGACAATCTCAAAAGAATCTCTGTACACAAAATAAATCAAGGTTTTATATTCTTCAAGAAAAAGGATAACAGCAGGTGATTAACAACAGATTCATTAGGTACAATTATATAGTTTACTTAAACACTTTGGCTGCAGACCTGTGGCTCTTTAAAATTACAAAATAGGAGCACATCTCAATGGACAAGCCCATCACCATTAGTTGCCCAATATTCTTCTGAGGATAAAAGCTCCAGACACTCAAAATAAGTGTTGTAAGGGCTGATTCTCTGGGAACTTAAATATGCCTATGGCATATGACCCATGTTTGAAATGTGACAAAATAATGAGTCTGATCTCAAAACTTCTGAGATCTCTACCAGAATGGTGCAAAATAACTATTGAATATTTCTGATACCTGTTTTAATGTAGGCCAATTAACATGATCATGTAAGTATACAAGTCACATTATTGAGAAGCCTCTGTCCATGCGCCAATGGCCAGTTCTCTTCAGGCAGCAGTTTATTCATGCAGCTGTGCTTTTAATTTAAAAAATAACTTGTGGTTGTTGTTATATGTGAACATTTTGTTTGTTTGGTTCTCATTTGTAATATTCACTGCTTTCCACGTCACTCCTAATTAAAATTGCCATTCGTGGTGCCCACTGGTGCCAACTATAAAACTTTGTAGATTCCAGAACTGTTCTCAAAATTGTGGGTTAATAATTGAAAGTACACTAAGAAATGGGAGAACGAAAGCAAGAACTATGTACCAGTTAGCCTGACATTGATAGTTGTGAGTATCCATTAGAAAGTAACATATTTTGAAAAGAGTATTTACCTTTCTTAAAGTCTTTGTTCCAGTACCATGCAAGAAATTATTAAACCAAGTCAGAGTGTATTATGCTGGGGTAATATTGGCAGTCCACAGGTAATGTAAATGTTCCATTCTTGAGAATCCTCCATAAGATTATTTCTCCATCGGTCAGAAACAACTGTTTTCTATAACTACCCATGTAGCTATCCACTTCCCACAGGCATGAGACGACTGAATAATTGAGGAACAGGATGAGCCTACCATGGGGAACCTTGTCAAACTCCAAACTAAAATCCATATACACCACATCCACTGCTCTCCTTTCATCAGTTTGTTTTGTCACCCCTTTTAAAAACTCAATTAGTCTCATGAGACACAAGTTTCCCTTCACAATTCTATGCTGATTATCCTTTATAAAATACCACGCTTCTCCCAGTGCTTGTAAATCATGTCCCCAAGAATCGTCTTCATTAGTTTGCCCACCACAGACATAAAACTCACTAGTCTCTAATCACCAGGAAGATTAATTCCTATTATAGTTCTTGAACAAGAAAACAACATTTCATATCCTCCAATCCTCTAATACCAAAATTTATTGTCAATGCCCCAGCATTCTCTTCCCTTGCTCCCCATAGCAACCTGGGAAATACCCTGTTTAGAGGCAGTGCTAGAAGTTTTGAAAAACAAATATAATGTTTTTCATAAGCTCCAGCTCCGCCTCTTCTTTAACTTTGACAAGCTCCAGCACATTAGCCCGTTCTACCCTGTCCTTATGTTCGTCAAGGTCTCCCTCACTGGTGAGCACAGAAGCAAAGAATTTATTAAGGACCTCCTCCATCTCCAAGCGCATGGTTCCCCTTTATCCCTGAGCAGCCACACCTCACTCTAATCATTCCCCTTTACTCCACTTCCACGTAGAACACTTTGGGGTGTTCCTTCATTATACTTGCCAAGGCTTTCTCATTCCCGTTGTAGCTCCCCCAGAGCCCTGTCTGATTTTTGCTTCCTAAACCTTAAGTTTACTTGTCCCTTTACTTTACCATCAAACTGATCCAGAACCCCATGCAAATGATTGCTGAATATCCTTTGCATTTTGCTGTGCATTTTTCCTGAGAACATCTGCCCTCAGCGTTGCAGGTTAGTGTAATGGTTGGCATAATGCTCTTACAGTGCCAGTGGCCCGGGTTCGAATCCGGTACTAACCGTACGGAGTAAAAACACAATGGGTATTTTTACACAGGAACACACACACACACTCACACACACACACACACACACACACACACACACACACACACACACACACACACACACACACACACACACAAACACGCGCGCACACACACACATAAACACGCGCGCGCACACACACATGCACACATAATATACACACACAGACATACACACAATACACAGCACACAACAATTAGACATATACAAAAAATAAATAAAGTAAAAATGCAGAGCTACCAACTGCCTACCTGTCTACCATGAACTATTTCCATGCACCAACCCCCCGTCCCCAAAAGGTGGCCAGAAGGAAGTCAGCGCAGTGGAACAGCTTCCATCAGCGAGGAGACCGAGGCCAATTCGACAGGCCCTCAAGATCTCAAGCTGGACGCACAGACCCTTCCCACCCCATGCTTCTCACCCCGGCCCCCAGAGATTTCTCTTGCTTTGATTTGTCAACCTTGCCGTGACCCATTACGGGCAACATGCATGCACGTTTCCCTGGTGCTGGCACTGGCAGAGTGGTTCCAGCTGCGTGGGGGATTATGGGTAATGAAGACAGCCATTGATCCTGCTACGATGCTTGGCTGCAGGTCACAATACCTCATATAGGAGGACAATTTACCCTCGTTTTGAGGGGCAATGACTGCAAATGAAACCCCCCCCCTCCCCCCATCCTTGGCACCAACCCTGAGTGGTATTGCTTCATTTGAAAGGCCTCTTTCGGGCTGCAGTGAGGGAGGAAGTATGGTCACATGTGGCACCTCCTATGACCACAGGGGAAGATGCCTGGAATGGTGGGGGAGGGGGAGGTGGGGACACTTAGTGGACCCTGCTGTCACTGAGAATGAGGATATTGATGGAGCTCCCTCATACCATTGGACCTGTCAACTGTGTCTCCAGGTTGGTTGAAAACAGAATTAAAATAAAGTGAGCTAACCTGCAGAATTATTCATAGACATGTGCATTTTATGATCTACTTTGTCAATACTTCCTAGAATTTATTTAGTCTCCATAAGATTGATGCCTTTTTCTAAACTTATTTCCTCTTTAGATAATTTAATTAACCCAGTTTTCAATCCAATGACTCGATAGTGCATCAGCTTCAATAAAGTTGCTCTTTCCATGAGAACAAGAACAAAAACTCTACTGTTTTCCTGAGACTCCCCTGAATGCTCTGTGGCTGGCTCCGAGGCACCGATCCAAACCATTCTTGGGGAAGGATAATCGGCGGAGGGCTGTACTTTGCCTTCTGACCTGAATGTACATCTGCTGAAAGTGACTGGTTAGGGGCGGGCTGACACCATCAGCCCATGACCCATCTTCCCTCATATCCCTCTCCCTCCAAGGCAGGAGTGGTGGGGCAGCTGGAGCCCTCGGGACTGTTGGGGCAGCAGGGACTGGTGGGACAGCAGGGACAGTTGAGGCAGTGGGAGCCAACAGGGCAGCGGGGGCCCTCGGACCGTCGGGGCAGCAGAAGTCGGTGGGGCAGCAAGGACCTTCAGGGCAGTGGGGGCCATCGGGGACTATCGGAGCAGCAGGGTTGGTAGGGCAGCGGGGATCGGCGGGGCAGCAGGATCCACTGCATTTGGCGTGAGCCATCAGGGGGTGGCCAGTGCTGGCTGTGACAGCCACACTGGGCCGCTTCGACCTTTGGGGCCGCTCTCTGTGGCTCAAAACGCAGGTGAGCAATGGCCGTCTTCCCTACCCAAAATCCCCCATGCAGTTTGAACTGTTCTGGGAACCACAGGAATGTCCGTAAACTAACAGTAAATGTTTTCTCCTAAATTTAGCTGCCCAGTCACATTTTCATTAGATGCCTTCAGCAGATTCAAAATACTGATCTTCCCCATGTAAAGGGTTTAGTAACATGTTATTGTCATTATCACATAGCCTTTGATCTGATTGGCAACAGACACCTCCTTTTCTACTTATGATGCTCTTGGCAAAAGGGCTATTTTGGGTAGGTGCAACTATTTTGTTTTGTTACATAGGATGTCTGCAAAAGCTTCCTGTATTACTCCCTTGGAACACCATTATTGCTTAAAAGGTGGTAGAAAGAACTGAATTAATGAGCATATCTGGCAGAAATAACCCTCTGCTCATGAGTTAGCTTTTGCCTCATTTTCCCATTAGGAAACAATGAACTCACAGGTCTTGCCTCCTGTATACATGGATTTAACTGTATGATGTTTTAATGTAGTCATGAATGCAGATAATTATTATCTTTTACAGTTTGTGATATTCAGATTATTATAATGTTTAACATGGAATAGCAAAGATAACTTTCTGTAATAAAAGCTCAGAAGTTACTTTGTATTATTTTGAGTTACATTCATGAAAGTATTTTGAAATTTTAACACTGGCCGCCATTTGCATATTTCAAATGTACTACTGTGGTGGTGTGAGCAGTGGAAGAAACACAGCCACCACGTTGAGGGTTGTTAATGACAGTTTTTATTCAAATTCAGCGAGGCCCTTTAAGGGCAGCATGAGCTCAGTCACCTGGTAACATCATAATCGCTGCCCAGGGTGCGTACTGGAAGGGATGCTGGAGTCAGAGAGAAACCTCTGACAACGCCATTTCCCCATGGCTGCCCCACCACGTGCCAATACAAGCGGAGCTGGTTTGTCATGAAGATGTGCGCTGCCACAATACAATATTTTTGTAAAAGGACAGAAATTAAATGGTTTTGGAATGGCACTGTGAGGCAGTGTGCAGTGGTCTGCTGCCTCAATGCTGATCCCTGATGCTGTCAGGGTGGATTTTGCATCTTCCCTCTATAATTGCATGATTTTTCCCCTGGTGATCTTGTTTCCTCATTCTGTCGAAAGGTGAGCTAATTGGCAGGTTAATTGGTACTGTAAATCACAGAGTACAGGCCAGTGCCAGGAGAATTATAGTAGAATTGGTGGGGACGTGAGAGAGAATATGTTACAAGAAATAAGATTGTTGGGTTGCTCTGTGAGTCATCTTAAACTCAATAACCGATTTTGTCAATACTCTCTGTGGTGGAGGTGTGGGCGCAAGTGTGGCACCTCCTGCGGCCACAGGGGAAGGTGCCAGGGAGGGAGTGCGGGGATGATTGGTGGGCCCTGCTGTCACTGAGAATGAGGATATTGATGGAGTTCCCTCCTAGCAATGGACCTGTCAACAGCGTTTCCAGGTTGGTTGAAGGCAGAATTAACATAAAATGAGCTAACCTGCAGAATTATTCATAGACTCATGCATGCTATGATCTACTTTGTCAATACTTCCTAGAATTTATTTATTTAGTCTCGATAAGATTACAGCTTTTTTCTAAACTAATTTCCTCTTTAAATAATTTAATTAATCCATTTGACAATCCAATGAGTAATCAGTTTCAAGGTGAGTTGTTCTTTCCTGAGAACAGGAACAAAAATGCTACTGTTTTCCTGAGACTCCCCTGTACAATTGCAAAATAATATAAGGAAATGAAGTTATTCCAAAATCCCCTGTACAATCCCACTGAACTCAAAAACTTTTGTCATGAATATGATATGTAAAGAGTCATTACAGAAAATAATTTTCTTGATCGTCATAACTTTAATACATATCTAAGAGGGTCATTTCCAGAAGATATAACCTCCAACAGTACAATCTTTTATGGATGCTCAACTAACAACGCTAAACACTGTTGCTAAATGAGTAAGAATTTTGTAAACTTATTTATATTGATCTGCCTGGCTTTCAAGTTTGTGGGACTTGGTGACTTTTGCTCTAAGGGATCCTTTCCCATCTATGTTCCCAGTGCTTTTCTATTACCCACTGAATGTCTAACTCTCAGAACCAGCCTTTGTTACAATATGAAATCACTGTCACATTTTAGCACTTTGAACATGGTTTGCTGCCATGCCCACTCCAAGTCTTCAATATATTTGTGGCCTGCTTCCACAGGGAGAAGTCAGAGAAGGAAACAGGTGTTCATTATTAGGTCGTCCTGCAATGACATTTTCTGTAGACTGTCTCCCACTTAGTCTACCTTCCATCTCTGTTTTCCTAAGGTGCACATTTGCATTTCAAGTTCAGGTTTCTTTGCTTGGCTTCGCGGACGAAGATATATGGAGGGGTTAAGTCCACGTCAGCTGCAAGCTCGTTTGTGGCTGACAAGTCCAATGCGGGACAGGCAGACACGGTTGCAGCGGTTGCAGGGGAAAATTGGTGGGTTGGGGTTGGGTGTTGGGTTTTTCCTCCCTTGTCTTTTCACAGTGAGGTGGGCTCTGCGGTCTTCTTTTTTTTAATCACATTATTCCTGGCACAGAGAAAGTTCTTCTGGGAGGAGTCTAGCAAGTCAAAAGTAGAGGGTCAAAAGCACAATTAGTGACTGTAGAGTTACAATTAAAAAGATCCATAAGTACCAAGCAAGGGCAGCATCAAAATACTGTTCTTGGGTTCATTCTGGAGCCTGATGACTGCGGGGAAGAAATAGTTCCCCAATACACTATACAGAGCAGTTGGATCCCACATAATCACAATATCCAAATCTTCCTGGAGGGGCTAGGTCATCCCAACCAAATTTATCTGCTCCTGGCTATTCCTTATTTGTCCGATACTTACACTATGTACAAACCATGGTGAGTTTTCCAGATCAATCCCCAACAACTCTCACCTGCCCCCAATCACTGCCACATGTCCCCCTTAAAGTTGGGATTCCTCTTCTCATTTCTGACTCTCCCATTAGTCATTAGGTACCAACCCACACCAACTTGGCTATTCTGTCCCACTTATTTCTTAGGCATTTAGCTTTAACTAACGTGGGTATCTTTGGGGTTCATGTGAACATTTTTTTCTAACATGCTAAAAGTCTGCATGTTATTTGCCAGTCTAAGTGAGGGCAGCTCAGAGAGAATGAAGGGTTTAGGGATTGTGGTAAACAAGACTATGGCAGATGCCATCTCGCTGGCTTTCCACAAAGCCCTGGAGCACCTGGATAGCAAAGGTGCACACATCAGGATGCTCTTTATTGACTGCACTTCGGCATTCAACTGATATGTAGGAAAATTACAGTAGGCGAAACAACATAAAAATAGTGGGCCTGAAGGAGGGAGAGGAAGGCACAGACATGAAGGAATTTATAAAAGGATGGATCCCGAAGGTCCTGGGAATGATAGAAATGCAGGAAGAAATGGAAATAGAAAGGGCACATAGAGCACTAGCTCTGAAACCGCAGACACATCAAAAACCAAGATCCATCTCAGTAAAATTTTTGAGATATACAACAAGAGAAAATATACTGGAATGGGCAAGATATTGTGTGAAGATATTGTTTTATAGTTTTATTGTATTGTATATGTTGAATATTTATGGGTTTTGGAGGGGGTGGGGAGAGGGGAGGAAGGGAAAGGGGGAAAAAAGGGAGAAAATGCCACTGTGTATATTTAATGAGAAACGTTTGTACATATTTTGGTTGATATGGTTCACAGTGTGAAAAATAAAAAACTATAATTAAAAAAAAGATGTAGAGGGGGTGAGCAACTATCTCAAAGGACCTTTGGTGGGCCCATCATATCAATGACACCGTGAAGAAAGCATGTTAATGCCTCTACTTCTTCAGGAGTTTGTGGAGGTTCAGAATGTCATCAGAAACCTTGACATCCCACAGATATGTCGGGGAAAGTGTGCTAACTGACTACATCACAGCCTGGTATGGGGGCACCAATACCTCTCAGTGGAAAGCCCTGCAAAAGAAAGCTGTGTACATCACAGGCAAAACTCTCTCCACCATCAAGAACATCTACATGGAACATTGCCATCAGAGAGCAGCAGCAATCACCAAGGATTCACACCACCCAGAACATGTCCTGTTTCCACTGCTGCCATCTGGAAAGAGGTCCAGGTTTAGAATTTGCTGTTACCCTTCAACCATTAGACTCCTGAACAACAAGCTCATTCAGAGACTCATTTCAGAAATCTTACTTTGCACGTTATTTATTACTGAATATTTATTTTTCTTTATTTGCACAGTCAGTTTGTTTACATTTCTTTTATTTGTATACTTTCTTTTCTTCTTGAGTAAATTTTATAGTTATTAGTAATTTAGAAATTCTGCTCGGCCCACAGAAAAAGAATCTCAGGGTTGTAAGAGATATCGAATCTTGAACTTTGAACCATGAATGAGTGTCAAGGACTTAATGTGATCATCAGGATCCACTCCACCCAGGACACGCTCTGTTCTCGCTGCTACCATCAGGGAAGAGGTACAGGTACCACAAGATTCGCACTACCAGGTTCAGGAACAGCTGCTCCCCCTCCACCCTCAAATTCCTCAACAACAAACTCAATCAGGGACTCATTTAAGGACTCTTACTTTTGCACTTTGATTTTTTTTCTCTCTGTATTGCACAGTCAGTTTGTTTACATTTATTTATTTATTTACATGTGTACATTGAATACAATTTTAAGTGGTAATATTGCCTTGTCTGCAGTGTTGTATATGATGTAATGTATATACTCTGACAATAAATCTAAAATCTGACGATTCTGGGTCTGCAGTTGTCTGGTCTCTATAGGTATCCTCTCAACAGGCATGTCTGGGTATAATTGCTCCTGCTTTCTGGCACATTCCCACTTCTCTTGCCAATACATCCCATTCGACATCATCACTTTCTATTTTGACCATTCCCAGCAAGGACCCGCTTCTGGCCTCTACCCATTTATCTCTGAAATTGTCCAGCTGTTGGAGTATTGGCCCTTATGTTCTAATTTCTGATGCATATGAGAACGTCAACAGTTTGCCCGACACAGCTCTTCAGTGGTCCCTTCTTTGTGCCGATAGCCTATGCTCTTTAGAGAGTATTGTTTGTTACAAAGCTGCCTTTTTAATATCTAAAATTAATTACTCGTTGAAACATACATTGGAACAAATTTTATGAGGCCTGGTTCTTGTCTTTATTAATCCCTCGTGTATCCATTTAATTCTACATCCATAGCTCCTGAATAATCATTCACAGCAGATTTTTGCATTTAATTTATAAACCCCATCGAGATCTCATCTTTCTACACTCCAATGAACATATTCTGGCACAATAGTTCCCTGTGATGAGACAATCTCTTTCAAGAAAGTGGTCGAGTTAGTATATATCTATTGCACTGCATCCAAAATCAATATATTCTTTCTTAAGCCTCTCCAGTTTCCTGTACAATTATAACAATACTTCCTTATTTCCAAAGTGCAATTCTTTTGTAATAACAGACATTGTGTTATTAATCATATGAGCTATTTGCTGTACCTGCTTGCTAATATCTCATGATTCTTGCTCAGGAACACATGGATCTCTCTGTACTTACTCATTTTCAATCTTTCTTTATTTGGATAAGAGTCCAGAGTCCTCATTTTGAAGTGCATGGCCACATACGTTACTGCACTGAACTCCATTTTCCAGGTTTTCACCCATTTACTCGGCCTATCTGTAACCTACAGCAGAGTTCGCGTGTCATTATTGCAGAGATACCAAGAAATTATCACCAGTGGTGAATACTGCCAGAGAGGAATTCATTTCTATCGCTATCAGCAGATAAATCGAATTAGGCAAACTAATCAGGTTAAAAGCTAATGCTCACCCTGAGTCTGATGGTTTGTCTCATATGATTCTGAAAAGAGTGCATTCAGAGATAGTGGATGCATTGGTGTGACCTTCCGAAAATCATTAATTTCTGGAAAAGTACAAGAGGCTGCAAAACTGCCAATGTGAAATGCTTATACAAAAAAATGAGAAAGCTTAAAAGGTGTTTATAAAGAGGAAAGCATGCATGCAAAAAAAATTTTCATATAATTTTTTTATTTTTCCATATCAACCAAAATAGGCACAAACATATCTCATTAAATTTACACAGTGGTCTTTTCTCCCCTTCCCCCACCTCTTTCCCTCCCTCCCCTCTATCCACCCCCTCCAAAACCCACAAAACCCATAAATATTCAACATCTACAATACAATAAAACCATGAAACAATATTTTCACAGAAAGAAAAATAAACAAGAAAAATGCATCATCTATTTATTACACACTGCATCTCGTGGTTTTGTCTTCTTATCATTTTCATTCTCATTTTAGGGGATGGAGGTCGTAGGCAAGCTCTCTCTCTCAAAGTTCAAACATTGTGACTTTATTTTTTAAATTATATATTATGTTTCCAACGGAATACATTTATTCATTTCCATGTACCATTGCTGTATACTCATTCTCGCTTCCATTTTCCAAGTTGACATTATACATTTTTTTGCTATCGCTGAGGCTATCAAAAAAATTTTTTTTTGCACTTTATCCAATTTGAGGCCTAATTCTCTATTTTTTATGTTACTTAAAACAAATATCTCTGGTTTTTTTTGGTATGTTATTTTTTGTAATTTTATTTAGTATCTGATTTAATTCTTCCCAAAACATATTTACTTTCGTACATGCCCAAGTTGCATGTAATGTTGTTCCCATTTCCTTCTTACGGGGAAAAAAATCTATCCAATAATGTTGAATCCCATTTTTTTAATTTTTGAGGAGTAATATGTACCCTATGTAACCAATTATACTGTATCATGCGTAACCTTGTGTTTATTGTATTCTTCATAGTTCCAGAACATAACTTTTCCCATACTTCTTTTTTTTATCTTTATGTTTAGATCCTTTTCCCACTTCTGCTTAGGTTTATAGTTTATTTCATTTCCTTATCTTGCAGCTTAATGTACATGTTGGTTATAAATCTTTTGATTATCATTGTGTCTGTAATCACGTATTCAAAGCTGCTTCCTTCAGGTAATCTCGAGCTGTTTCCCAATTTATCCTTTAAATGAGATTTCAATTGATAATATACAAACATTGTACCATGAGTTATTCCATATTTGTACATCAACTGTTTAAATGTTAATAAATTATTTCCCAAAAGAATGTTTTCTATTCTTTTGATTCATTTTCTCTCCCATTCTCTAAAATAAAGATTGTCTATTGTAAAAGGGATTAGCAGATTTTGCATCATTTGTAATTTTGGTATTTGATCATTTGTTTTTTTCCTTTCTAAGTGGATCTTCTTCCATGTATTAAGTAAATGATGCAATACTGGTGAGTTTTTATATTGCACCAACTTTTCATCCCACTTATAAAGTATATGTTCTGGTACCTTCTCCCCTATTTTATCTAGTTCTATCTTAGTCCAGTCTGGTTTTTCCCTTGTCTGGTAAAAATCTGATAAATACCTCAATTGTGTGGCTGTATAATAATTTCTAAAATTTGGTAACTGTAAACCACCTTGATTATACCTCTCTGTTAATTTATCTAACGCTACCCTTGGGTTCCTCCCTTTCCACAAGAATTTCCTTATTATTCTCTTTAGTTCCTTAATGAATTTTTCTGTTAAGGGAATTGGTAACGATTGAAATAAGTATTGTATCCTTGGGAACACATTCATTTTAATGCAATTTACCCTCCCTATCAACGTTAGCGGTAATTCTTTCTTTCCAATGTTCTAAGTCTTCCTGCAATTTCTTTATTAGTGGCTGATAATTTAATCTGTACAAGTGGCTTAAGTTATTATCTAACCTGATCCCTAGGTATCGGATTGCCTGTGCTTGCCATTTAAATGGTGATTCTTTTTTAAATTCTGTATAGTCTGTGTTACTCATTGGCATCACTTCACTTTTATTTGCATTGATCTTGTACCCCGATACTTCTCCATATTCCTTCAATTTTTAATGTAATTCTTTTACTGATACCTCTGGTTCTGTTAGGTATACTATGATGTCATCTGTAAATAAGCTGATTTTATACTCCTTCTCCTTTATTTTTATCCCTTTTATTTTATTTTCTATTCTTATCAGTTCTGCCAGAGGTTCTATTGCTAAGGCAAACAATGAGGGGGATAGTGGGCATCCCTGTCTAGTTGACCTACTTAATTTAAAGTGATTCGATACATATCCATTTACTGTTACCTTCACCAATTGCCCAATAAACAATGCTTTAATAAATGTTTTATAAAATTCTATTGTAAATCCATCCTCTCCTGGTGTTTTATAGTTTGGCAGATTTTTAATATATCCTGTACTTCCTCTATTTCAAATGGTTTTATTAGTTTGTTTTGTTCCTCTTCTTGCAATTTCGGCAGTTCAATTATAGCTAAAAATTTCTCTATTTTATCATCTTTCCCCTTGTTCTCAATTTGGTATAATTGTTCATAATATTCCTTAAAGTTTTCATTAATCTCTATTGAGTTATATGTAATTTGTTTGTCCTTTTTCCTTGATGCCACTACAGTTCTTTTAGCTTGTTCTGTTTTAAGTTCCCAGGCTAATATTTTGTGTTTTTTCTCCCGATTTCTAATAGTTTTGCTTTGTTTTCATTATGTTCTTCTCCACCTTATACATTTGTAATGTTTCGTATTTTTTTTTGTCTGCCGATTCTCTATTTTTCGTTATTTTTACTAGTTCCTTTTCTGTACTTACTATCTCTCTTTCCCACTGCTCTATTTCCGATTGTAATCCTTTGTCATCTTAGTTACATAACTTATTATCTCTCCTCTAATGAAGGCTTTCATTGCGTCCCATAATATAAATTTGTCTTTCACTGATTCTGTGTTTATTTCAAAATATGTTTTAATTTGGCATTCAATAAACTCTCTAAATTCCTGCCTTTTAAGTAGCATGGAGTTTAACCTCCATCTATATGTTCTTGGTGGGATGTCCTCCAGTTCTATTGCTAATAACAGGGGAGAATGATCTGATAGTAGTCTAGCTTTATACTCAGTTTTCCTAACTCTCCCTTGAATATGCAAAACCTTGAATCCTGATTGCCAGATTAGCAGACAAAACAAAATTAGGTGAGAAGGTAAATTGCAATGAAGTTTTTTTTCTTTAGTTTTTAAGTTTGCTTTTCTTTTTTTCTTTGGTAGGAATATTTAAGTTGGCAAAACATTGAGGGCTGAAGGGCCTGTACTTTGTTGCAGTGTTCTATGGTACAAACAGCTTACATAAAGGTATTGGTACCTTTAAGGAGTGGGCAAATGGTTGGAAAGAAATAATAATGTGGAAAAAGGTGAAGTCGTTTGACACAGTTATGCTAATACAAATTCTTTGTTCATTAACCTATTCTTTTAAATAAATAATTAAATATGCAGACAAATTAGCACCTAAATCATCTATCCCTCGCAAGCAAGCAAGGGGACTGCATTGGTCACATCCATTGATAGGAGGGAATATGGCATGTTAACTTTGAACTATTTGCTCAGAACCAAGATTCCAATATCCTGCCACATCTTGGATTGGCTGAACATCAGTAATGGTTAAATATCATGAGTGCCTAGTTCTAGTTAAAACTAACTTCTACAAGTTGTGAGGTGCAGTGCAGGTGAAGTAAGAGAATTTAACCTAGAAAGACACAAAGTATGGCTTAATATGAAGGAGGGCATGCACCAGGCGTGATGCTTGAGGTTTTGGTTTGGAACTTAAAAAACTGGAGAGAGGGTAGTGGGTCTTTGGAATTCTCTGTAAGGGCAGTGCCCACTAGATCATTAGATTTATTTAAGATGAAGAGAAATAAATACTTGAAAGGAATCTTGCACGGAAAAGGAGTTCAGCCAAGCATAGATCAGCCATGATCATATCGAATGGCAAGCAAGCTTTCAGGGGTAGCCTACACCTACTCCTCGTGTTTTCACCAGACAGATGTTCATAAAGTAGTGGAAGCAAACATTCTAAGATCTCAACAACAGAATCAAGCATTTAAATGCAAAGTTGTGAGAAGTTCAATGGCCTTTGAAATTCTGTTATTTTTTTTCTTGTACTGTTCAAGTTCAGCACTTCAATTACAGTTGTCTCTACTAACACTATCTCCTAACTGCAAATTGGCTGTATATTTCCCAAAGTTTTTACTGATCTGATTCGACCATCCCAAAAAAAGAAAAGATATCTGTGGTGGTACACCACCAGCCTACTGCAGGGGGAAACCTCTGTACCTGCAGGAGAGTAAGGGGACAGGACAACACCTGCCGGCTGTCAATCAGTTGACCTAATGGATCAAGCCCCATCCGGTCGGGTGTCAATCACCATCCGGAATATAAGCCTGCGCCGGCCTCTGAAGTCTCTCTCAGAATTACTGCAGCTACAGCCAGCCTGGCTCTGTGGAAGTCTTTGTGGATTAAAGCCTTTACCTTGTGTATGTCTGATTCTGTCTAACAGTACACCACAATTTAATCCACAAAAGGACTTTTTTCCATGGCTGCCATGGAAAAATTCCTGAGTGCAGGGAGCCTCGAAGTCAACCCACGCCACCCAGAAGCCCAGACACGCTTCAAGATCGAAGCACGCGGTCGAAGCAATCATCGAGGCGCATGCAAACAGCATCCTGGACTCAGATCAGAAGAAGCTGGTCCTACTCTAGTCAAAGCTGGGTCCCCACGCTTTCCAGACAACTAAAGGCTGCTTTAAGTACAAGGAAGCAATGGACAGTCTTGAGACCTTGTACAAGCCCCCCATAAATGCAAGGTACCTCCTCAATACATGAGCCCAGCAACCCGGGGAGATGGTTGAGTCTTACCTGGGACACCTGTGCCCGACCAGGTGTCCCGGCTGAACCCAGGGTAGGGGCAGAGGAAGTCGAGAAGGTGATCCGGGACGTCTTCGTCCGAGGACTACACTTGAGGGCCATTCGGCAGAAGCTACTGGAAGATAGTATCTATGCCCTGACCAAGATTGTGGAAGTGGACTGAACCCTGGAAGCTGCAACCCTGCACACCGAAGCCTTCGATTCCAGGCTCCCCCCAGGATCCCTAATGGCCACTTTACAATGCAGCCCTAGACCGAGCTGGGGAGGAGAACATCACTGCGGCAGGTGCCCGGAACCCCTATAAGTACTGTGGGTCCTGGTGTGAGTCAGACCGACGATCACACCAAAACTGGCTGGCTAGGAACCAGTACTGTTCCCGATGTGTCAAGAAAAGCCACTTTGCTAAAGTGTGCCTCTCAAAACCAGCTCAGTGGCCCTCTATGACCTTCCCACCTCCCCCGCGGACCCCTCGATGTGCGCGTGCCAGGTGGCGCCATTGTCCCCGCTGCGACTTCCACCTTCCCCAACCCCAACAGTGCAGCATCCGGCTCCACCAGCAATAATCGCAGCGCATGCCCTGTGCATCTGGACCAGCCCCCGCTCTTGCCAGCATCGCTCGCCAACTTACAGCTTACTGAGTGACGTCACTTCTGGCTGATGCGATGACATAACTTCCGCCAGCCGCAACGAAGTCACTTCCCCTGGCGCAACGAACACGGCTGTGGAAGGAGGCCAGCCATGCTGAAGGCCCCCATGTGGTGCCGCCATCTTTGGCCGGGCAAAGGCCAAACAACAACGGGGATGACATGGGCGATGACCAGGCCGCCCTACTGATGCTCCCCATGTCACCGGATGCCGTAAATCACCACATACAGCCGTAGAGCAACAACTCTGACCCTGAGATGGTCCTGGCTGCCACCACTCTGACCAGGAACATCCCTCACAACCTCGGGCGCTCTATAATGGATGTGCAAGTCAATGGGCAGGTAAAAAAATGCCTGTTCGACAGTGGCAGCACTGAGAGTTTCATTCACCCGAGTGTGGCCTACTCTCTGAAATTAAAAGTCCACCCCACCACCTTCTCGATTGCCCTTGCCGCCAAGGATAAGACTGTTGGTACCCTCAGGCACTGCTCGGCTGATATAACTGTGGGAGGGGAGACATACCCAGGGTTTAGGCTCCTGGTCATGCCCAAACTCTGTGCCCCAGTCCTCCTGGGCCTGGATTTCCAGTGCCACCTGCAGAGTGTCACTCTTGCCTTTGGGGGGCCCCAACCTTCACTCACGTTACACAGTGCGCCGACCTTCCAGCCCCGGCCAACCTGCAGCCTCTCCGCACTCTGCATCCCCCCCCCCCCCGTCTCTTTGCACACCTTACGCTAGGCAGCAAGCTGATCGCCACCAGAAGTAGTCACTATTGCGCCACAGACAGAGACTTTATCAAGGTGGAGGTGCAGCGACTCCTGGCAAAAGGTGTCATAGAGCCCAGTAACAGCCCTTGGAGAGCCAAAGTCCTGGTGGTCAAAGGGGGAAGTAAGCCGAGGATGGTCATGGATTACACTCAGACCATAAACCGGTACACCCAACTGGACGACTACTCCTTGCCAAGGATAGTCAACATGGTCAACGAGATAGCTTGCTATCGGGTTTTCTCCATGATTGATCTGAAGTCGGCTTATCACTAAATCCCCATCCACTCGAAGGACAAGCCTTACACCGTCTTTGAGGCGGACGGGTGCCTGTACCAGTTCCGCTGAGTTCCCTTTGGGGTCACGAACGGGGTCTCTGTCTTCCAGCAGGAGATGAATCACATGGTAGACCGGCAAAAGCTGAAGACGATGTTCCCGTATCTGGATAACATCACTATCTGCAACCATGACCAGCAGAACCACGATGCCAACCTGGAGAAATTCCTCCAGATGGCCAGGGAGCTGAACCTCACTTACAACAAGGAGAAGTGTGTGTTCAGCACCACCCGCTTCACCATCCTGGGGTACATCGTGGCCCATGGGGTCATCGGCCCAGATCCAGAAAAGATGCACCCATTAACAGAGCTACCTCTTCCTCCCCCACCCCATGCTAAAGGCCCTCCGCAGGTGCCTTGGCCTATTCTCCTATAACTCGCAGTGGGTCCCTCGCTTCTTGGACAAGGTCCGCCCACTGACCCAAGCTATAACACTTCCCCTCCCACCCGAGACACAGGCAGCCTTCATGCGCATCAGACAGGACATCGCAGACCCCACGATGCAGGCTGTAGATGAGAACTCCCCCTTCCAGGTGGAGAGTGATGCCTCCGAGGTAGCCCTCACCGCTACCCTCAACCAAAGGGGGCGCCCCATTGCCTTCTTTTCAAGGACCCTCCATGGCTCCAAGCTAGGGAATTCTGCCATTGAAAAGGAGGCCCAGAAGATTGTGGAAGCCGTCTGCCACTGGCACCACTACCTGGCCGGCAGGAGATTCGCCCTCCTCACCGACTAGTGGGCTGTGGTGTTCATGTTCAACACCTCCCACAAGAGCAAGATCAAGAATGACAAGATCATTTTGAAACATTTATTAGAAATTTGGACTAAAAGCAATTTATTAATAGGATCAGTTTATCAGTTCAAACCCCAATATATCAAAATTAATTGATTCCTTTTTCATTGAATAATAGAGTTTTAGAAAATTGGTGGATTAAAGGAATAAAAAGATGGTAGGATTGTTTTAAAGAAGGTAAATTTTTATCATTTAATCATCTTAAAGAGAAATTTGGGATTTTAGAGAATTCTCTGTTTATTATCAGATTAGGGCATTAGTGAAAGATAATTTTGGAAGAGAAATGAAAATTTCTAAGTAAACTAAATTTTAATTTATGGTTTCATATTTTTCAGATAAATGTTTTATATACAAAATACACTAGTTATCAGAATGCATGCATTCTGATATAAATGGTTAATACAAGGGTTAAAAAAATTTAGATACATCTAGGATTAAATGGGAGCATGATTTAAGTTATGAGATTAGCCAGGTGGATTGGGAAAATAGGTGTTATGATGGGTTAACTAAATTAATTAATGAGAGAATGTATTAATGCATGGTTAATTATAATTTTTTGCATCCGTTATATTTAACCCCTGAAAAATTGAAAAAATATGGATTTAGTCATTCAGGTTTATGTTTTAGGTGTGGATTATGTGTTGGAACATTTATACATTCTGTTTGGTTTTGTGATAAAGTTCATCCTTTCTGGTTTAAAATTAGGAATTTTCATCAAAATTTGTTTAAAATTCAATTTCCTTTAGATCAAAAAATTTTTTTGTTGGGTTATTTTACTCTGTTAGTGGACTTGGGGTTGGATAAGTTTCAGACAGCGTTTATTTGTCTAACATTGACAATTGCTCGTAATGTATTGCCATGTCTTGGAAAGATGAAGCAGAGTTAGATGTAGTCCATTGGCATAATGAGTTGAAGTCGTGTATCGATATGGAAAAAATAGCATAATTTACATAATAATTATGATTTTTTTTAAATTAAGATGTGGACACCGTATATGAAGAATATGAATTTAGTAATATTGTAAATTACTGAATGTTTTTGTTTATTTTTAATGCTTCCCTTTAGGGATCTGTTGTGGGAGGGGGGAGGGGATGGCTTTGTTTTACTGTTTTATTATTAGACTACTTATTCTGTAAAAGTCTTTATTTTTATTGAAAAAATACTAAATAAAGTTTTTTAAAAATTTTTAAATAAAAAAAAGAACGACAAGATCTTGCACTGGAGAGTTGAGCTGGCAACCTACAGCTACGACATCTAGTACCGCTGGGAAGTTTAACGACTCCCCCGATGCCCTCTCTCAAACCTGCACATCTATGCACGACAACAGGCTGCAGGCACTGCATGAGTCCCTCTGTCATCTAGGTGTCACCAGGTAGTACCACTTCATTAAGTCCTGGAACCTGCCGTATACCATCAGGGAAGTCAAGAACATGACCGAGGCCTACTGGGACTGCACGGTGTGCAAACTCCACTTCTTCTGCCCGCCCCTGGCCCATGTCGTAAAGACCACTTGGCTCTTCGAGCATCTCAGCATGGATCTTATTTCCTCGCGGTAGTGGACGAGTACTCACGCTTCCCTTTCGCTATCCCTTGCCCGAACACCTCCATGGCCACCGTCATCAGGGCCCTGGAGCAGATCTTCACCATGTTTGGCTACCCCGCTTTCATCCACAGTGTCCGAGGGTCTAGTTTTATGAGTGACGAGCTGCACCAGGACCTGACGGCGAGGGGCATCGCGACTAGCCACATGTCGAGTTATAACCCGAGAAGCAATGGGCAAGTGGAATGTGAAAACAGGGAGGTCTGGAAGGCAGTTCCCCTGGCCCTCAAGTCAAGGGCTGTTGAATACTGACAGGATGCCCTGCCCGAGGCTCTCCATGCCATTAGGTCACTTCTGTGCACAGCTACCAATGGGACCCCTCATGAATGTCTGTTCTCATTCACCAGAAAGTCAGCGACTGGAATGTCCCTCCCAGCATGGCTCGCGTCCCTGGGACCAATGCTCCTGCATAAGCACATATGGGCACGCAAGGCTGAACCCCCTGGTCGAGCAGGTTTTCCTCTTACACGCAAAACACAACTACACCTACGTTAGGTTCGGCAGTGGCAGGGAGGACACCATCTCAACCAGGGACCTGGCACCAGCAGGAGCACCCACCATTGCACAGCATCCTTCAACCCAGGACAATACCCACCGGGCATACATCCCTGTCCCCGCAGGACCTCCTTGACCACCAGGGGCCCAATTCAGCCCTGGGGGACGAACCTGCCCCCCCCACCCATCCAATAAGACTTTCGCAAGTCAACCCTGGCCCCCTCGGACACCCCTCCATGTGGCACCACACCAGTCACTCAGACCCCTGCCATCAGCCCCCCTACTTCCCTTCTGACCAGTGACCAGGAGCCAGTCCTACGACGGTCACAGAGACTCCGGCGGCCACTGGATCATCTCAATCTGTAAATAGTGTATTTTGTATAGTGGGTACAATTCGTTGTTACTGCCACCCCCTCCCCCCCGGGACAATTTTAAAGAAGGGGGTGAATGTGGTGGTACAGGGGCCAACCTCTGTACCTGCAGGAGAGTAAGGGGGACAGGACTACACCTGGCCGGCTGTCAATCAGTCAAACTGAATGGATCAAGCCCCACCCGGTCGGGTGTCAATCCCTCCAGGATATAAGCCTCTGAAGTCTCTCTCAGAGTTACTGCAGCTACAGCCAGCCTGGCTCTGTGGAAGTCTTTGTGGGTTAAAGCCTGTTGTACAGTCTTTACCTTGTGTGTGTCTGATTCTGGCTAACAGCGGACCACACATCATCCAAAGCTATATTTTAATGTATGCTGTTGTGTAGATCTTTGTATCTGTTTATGTATCACCTTTAATCTGTGTATCACTGAATGTTTCAATTTATTCTATTTTACCAAATATTCTGCCCCTCTTTTACTTCATGACTTAGTCTTCATTCACTGTAAACGTAGAATAAATAATTGACTCATTCTTGAACTGTGGATCATATTGTTTGAATGGTCATACAGGAAGGTAATTGATATTTGTGTGATTAATTATTTTTAGCATCTGTGTAAATGGTTTGAGGCAAGTTGTCCAAAAGCAACAGTTCAGAAAGGAAAACAGTGAACCACATTGTCCTTAGATGCCACCTGTATAAATGTTTACAGAAATAAAACTGTGCAGTGCATTCTGGTAACATGTTTCCCTCAAAAATACCCAGCTAATTAACTTCACAAAAAAACAAAAAATATTCTTGTCTTGCCTCACCAGACCTATTCAGGTTTTTTGGATATAAATACACTATGGGAATTATATTGGTCTGTGTGTGTGTTATACTGAGCACAAAGGATGTAAACAGAGTATAAAAAGTGAGGGCAAACAGTTTATACATCCTGCTGAACCTGAGTTCCTTTTAGTTAATCTATTGAAATAAGAAGTTTTAAAAAATCAATTTGAGATCAGTCTTTCAGTTGAAATGTTAATCCATCACCCTGTTTGCCATCTGAGCGAAAAAAAATTCCATGATGCCATTTTGAAGAACTCTTTAAACCACTAGTTAAAAGTCAGCTCGGTCATGGGGAACTTGCACAGAAGAAGTTGCTAAGAGTGAAGACAACCTGACTCCTAAAACACAAGGCAAAGCAGTTAATAAAAATCAGTCATTCCATAATTCATTTGTATTTTGTTATGCTTGGCTTCTCCAGTTTTATCTCCACCAAATAAGTTGACGAGCACAAAATTAATTTCTTATGAACCAAAACAGTTTCTTTCAAGGATAGCTAATTAGATACAGTAGATTCAAAAGAACAAATGGTAATCAGAAGGTGTAATGTGAAAGAAAGGAAGAAAGCTTTCCCACTCAAAAATAACTCATCATAAGACAAAAACATGGTGATCATTAAGTACCTATCTGGCATTTACTGCCACTTGGTCCATATGCTTTGAGGATTCAAACCCTGGTCTAGAAACATCAGAAATACTGTATGAATATCTGCCTTCATCACCCACTCAGAAAGTGCATTTGAGATTCTGAACACTATCTGGGCAAAATATTTATTCCTCCG
This sequence comes from Narcine bancroftii, assembly GCF_036971445.1. NCBI lineage: Eukaryota > Metazoa > Chordata > Chondrichthyes > Torpediniformes > Narcinidae > Narcine > Narcine bancroftii. The sequence goes on along the minus strand of NC_091476.1, from coordinate 24,638,589 downwards.
ATCTGCTCTAAATCTTTTGTCCCTTACCTTAATCTCAATGCACATTAAGTTGGGGTTGGATTGTGGAATGGAGTGGAGTATGATGGGAACAGTTGCAAGCAGGGCCACTTAACTAAATAAAATAAACAATTATCTTAAAAATACTCTACATAATGTCCAAGAATTGTGCCTGTGCCCCTCCAAAAGGTTTCCTGCATCTGAGTAGAGTCAGAGAGTTGTATAGTTGAAACACGGCCTTCAGCCCACCGCCTCTATGCCATCCATCTATTCACTTACATTATTCCAATTCCCGTTTATGACCTACTCATTCAAGTATCTGTCCAGGTGCCTCTTAAAATTTGTTATGGTTCCTGCCTACACCACCTCTGGCAGCTCACTTCAAAAATCAACTACTCTTTGTATGAAAAATGTATCCCTTAGATCAGTGGTCCTCAACCTCTTTCCCCCACTCACCACCTTAAGTAATCGCTTACTAACCACAGTGCACCGATGGCATCCAATACCACAAGTGCTCTGTGGTTAGTAAGGGATTACTTAAGGTGGTATGTGAGTGAAAAGAAAAGTTGAGAACCACTGCCTTGGATCCTCTTTAAACCTCCTCTCTAAACTTATGGCTTCCAGCTTAAGACAACCCTAACCCTATGAGTGAAACATGCTAAGCTGCAAATTGTGTGATTGTAGTAAAACACAAATGTGTGAGTGGGAAATTGAAAGATTTTATATTTACCTTTGGTGGGGCCTCAGAGGGAATTTACAACATAAAAGTTGAATGCTTGATCAACGTCATAACCATAGGCAAATTAAGCCCAGCAAGTCCAAAATAGTGGGTGTATTATAAGGGGAGGTGTATCACTAGCTGGCCTTGAGAGGAGCCATTTCACAGAGGAGAGATTGCCATATTAGGATAAGGGCAAATATACATTATCTTTAGACAAAGTTCTGAGATCTGGGCATTTATTGCTCATTTCTAATTGTGCTTGAGAATGTAATAGTAAGTCACCTTCCTGATAAGCTGCTGTAGGGGATTTTAGATTTGAGATGTAATGATAATGAAGGAAAGGTGATATATTTCCTTCAGAATGGGACATGCATTGCAAAGGAACCTGCAAGTGGTGATTTTTCCATGCACTTGTTTAGTATGGTTGTTGGATTACCAATCAAATGGGCTGCTCTCTGGCCATCTTATTGAGAGTTGTAGGCAGTAGACTTACCCAGAAAAGTGATCTCATCACCCATACTCCTGATTTGTGCTTTGTTCTGGAAAGGATTTTGAGAGTTTGAAGTGAGTCACATGCCAGAGGATTTCAGTCACTGACCTGCTCACTCTTGTAATCATGCTATTTCTGTGCCTGGTCCTGTGAATAGTGACCCCCCCCCCCCCGAATTCTGATGATGGGAGACTCATTGATAACAATGGCATTGAATGTCAAGATAACTGTTTAGAATTGTTTTTGTTGGAGATGGTCACCATCTGTTTTGGAGGTCTGAGTGCTTCTTACCACTTCTCAGTCCATGATGTTGCCTAGGTTTTGCTGCACGCAAACATGCGCTTCATTTTTTTTTAGGGTTTGAAATCTTAATAAAACATTAAAACAAAAGAGATGGTTGTTGATTTCAGGAGGGGCCAGGGGGAACCATGCTCCAGAAACCATTGACAGCTTGACTGTTGAGGTCATCAGGAGTATGAAGTTCCTTGGAGTACACTTGGTGGAGAATCTCACCTGGTCCCTTAACACCAGCTTCATAGCCAAGAAAGCCCAGCAGCGTCTCTACTTCCTGCAAAAGCTGAGGAAAGTTAATCTTTCACCCTCCATCCTCACTACATTCTACAGAAGATGTATTGAGAGCATCCTGTGCAACTGCATCGCCACCTGGTTTGGAAGCTGTACAACCTCAGACCGCAAGACCCTGCAGAGGATAGTGAAGTCAGCGGAAAAGATCATTGGGGGCTCTCTTCTTACCATGAAGGGCATCAACAACATTCGATGCAGATGAAAGGCAATAAGCATTGTAAAGGACTCCACACTCCCCTCACGTAAACTGTTCCCCCTTCTGCCATCTGGTAAGAAGTACCATAGCACTCAGGCCCTTGTGTCCAGATTGGGCAACAATTTTTCCCCCCAAGACATCAGGCTCCCGAATTCACAGAACAGATGTGGATAGTGTACTGTGGACATTTACTATATATGTCTTGATATTTTAATATTTTAATGTATTTAACTTATATTTGTGTGCCTCTGTGGTCCTGGAGAAATGCTATCTCATCTTTACTGTGCACGCATGGTATCAACAATAGATAAAGGTGACTTGACTAGAATTGAACATTATGCAATCCTCAGCAAACATCCAAGTTTTGACCTTATGATGGAAGAGAAATCATTAATGAAGCAGCTGAAGTTGGTTGGATGGAGGACATTGTCCCAGTGGATGCCTACAGCAATGCATTGGGACTGGGTTGCTTGATCTTTGTCAACTGCAGCCACGTTCAAGATATAACATCAGCTATTGGAGTGTTTTCCCCTTTAATGCTCATTGAATTCAGTTTTACCAATATGCCTTGAAGCCACACTTAGCCAGATTCTTCCTTCTTAATGCTATGAAGGACAGTTACTCTCACCCCAACTCTGGAAGTCAGCTCTTAGTTCCACTTTTGTTCAGGCTTCTTGTGGTCCTGACAAAAGCCAGTCTAGATATTAACAACACAATGCTGGAGAAACTCAGCAGGTCAAACAGTGTATTTAGCAAATATAAAGATGTATTACCAACGTTTCAGGCTTAAGCCCTTCTTCATGTATGAACATAATATAGGCAGGCACCAAAACAAAATGGTGGGGGAGAGGGGAACAGTCCCACAGGTGGGAGGTAATATGTTGATAAGGGAGGGAGGGCACACCAGCAAAAAAGAGGAGGGTTGATGACGCTATGAATGGAGAGGGAAACAGATGGAAAACTGGAGGAAAGAAGACAGAGGGAAGGGGAAGAGGGAGAATAGGGAGTAGAGTAGCCTCCACCACCACCCCCCCCCCGCATTTTGTTCAGGCACCTGCCTACATTTTGTTCATACCTTGATGAAGGCCTCAAGCCCAAAATGTTGGATATGCATCTTTATCTTTTCTATATAAAATACACCGCGAGCTTCTCCAGCATTGTGTTTTGACTTTAAATCGTGCTTTATTCCAGACTAAATATTAGTAGGAAGGCTATTGGTAAGTGTCAACAATGAAGCTTCCATCAACGTGTTAATAATGGAGAGTAGGCTAAGTAAATGGTTATTAGCTCGATTAGTTTTGTGACTGACATATCTAGGTAATTTAACAAATTGTTAGATCAATGCCTGTGTTGTAAATGGAATGGAAAAGTTAAAATAGTGGCACAAATGGAGCATCAGCCTTCAGTATTACAGATGGGTGTAATCATACTCTGTAATCTTTGCTGCATTCAGTTCTCTCAAGTATTTCTTGAAATCATGAGGGGTAGAATCAAATTAGCTGGAGACACTTCTGTGATGGTGAAGTTCTTGGGAGGGAACTGAAATGGACCATCTATTTCACTTTTCTAGTTAAATATGTTTCCGCATTTTTATCACTAACATATTGAGCCCCTATTATCAATGAGGGTAGGGATGTGCTTATTTATAATTTGTGTACTCAAGATAACACACCTGAAATGGATAAATTTAGATTCATATACACATCACAACATGTCCAACAACCTGTTGGACTCTCAAACCAATCTGAGTTCTGGGAAAGGAAAAGAAAAAATATAGGACTGAGAAAAGACAAGAACGTTAGTATATGAGCTTTGACAATAATAATCTGTGAACTGTATCCACATGGTCAGAACAAACAGTCATTGTTAAACAGATTCCAGACACAAACACTTGCAGGTGTATAACTGCCGAAAATGTTATCATTGGAAATTTTATTTTCAAGAAATTCCTTGGAGGATGTTGACTATTTGACTTCGGGCATTCCTGTTCAGTCTGTCTAGATTCTATGGAATATTTTGAGGCGTCCTGGAGTTCTAAAAAGAATTACACATTTCATTGGTTGCCAGTTACTTCATAAAATAGGTTTCATGTGGACTGAAGCCCATTCAGAAAAACAGCAAAATTGTGCAAGACATCAAAGGGCAAAAACAACGGTTGATTTCCTGCACTGTTTTACAAAACATCCACTTGCTCAAAATCTTTCTGGATTTCCTTATTTTGCCACTAAACTTGGAAAAGTATCAAGCTCGTGGAGAAAGAAAATTGGGCAACATAAAATATCAAAAGCTGTCTTCTAATGCAATGAAACCAAGTATTGTCTTGTATCTGTGGGTTTTCTTTGTGCTTCTTGCAATACAATCAAGGCATCATTAACATCACTTAAAATAATGATACATTAAAACCAAACTTACACTTCCCATTTCTACCATGTAGCCAAGATCCACAAAAGCAATTGTCCCGCTAGATTGATCATTTTCACGTGCTCCTGCCCCACCGAACTGGTCTCCTCAATTCAGGGTCAATTCAGGGTCGGCGTCAAGGGGGGACATTCACAGGCATGCCCCAAATCTATGAGGTGCTGTTCCTCCCATACACTCGCGGTCATTGCTTGCTGTCAGACCCACCCCCGCGCACATCACTAGCATTCGTCAAGCATCAATAGAATCTAGCTTGACGCACACTAGTGACTCTCCACGCAGTGACTCTTCACACAATAAAAGCAGTGCTTTCGACTGCTACGTAAGAGGATGGAGAAGGTTTACGTCTATTCAGCAGGTAGGCCCATCTGCACTCCCCCCTACCACCCCCCTCCCCTGCTGAGAGAGTTTATGACTGTTGGGCTGTGCCCCACCTGGTTACCCTAATGACCCCACTCACACTCATTCTGGCATCAACACTGCCTCAAAACTGTTTTGTCCCCCTGATCCAGTCCCTCCCCACCTACATCCATGATACTTCACCTACATCTGCGATATTTCACATGCCCTCCATCACTTCAACACATCCAGATCCCTGAACTTGACTGTCTCATCTTCACCAAGGACATCTGAACTTCCATCTCTCATACAGAAGGCCTCAAGGCCCTTTATTTCTTTCTTGAAAATTGACTCAACCAGTCTCCCTCCACCATCTCCCTCCTCCAGCTGGCAGAAGTTGTCCCCACCCTCAATAATGACTCATCTCACTTTCTTTAAGTCATAGGGATAGCCATAGCAAGACCCCACAACTGTTCATCCACTACATTGATTGACTACTTTGGTGTTGCCTTATGCACCCATCATGAGCTCATTGACTTCCACCCTGACTTCATATTCACGGTCCAGTAACACTCCAGTAATATCCAGTAACACTCTCCCTTTTCTCGTTCTCTCCGTTTCCATATTGGGAGACAAACTCTCGACAGACATCTTCTGCAGTCCCACCAATTCCCAGAGTTACCTTGACTACACCTCTTCACAACTTGTCCCCTCTAAGGATTTCTCAATTCATCCGTCTCCATCACATCTACATTTAGGATGAGTACTTCCAAGCCAGATCATCAAAGATGCCATCCTTCTTCAAACACCATGGCTTTCCCTCTACCACTGTCAACTTAGCCCTCACCCACATATCCTCCTTTACCCACACATCTGCCCTGGCCCCCTCCACCCTAACCGTGCAGCAAGGATAGGATTCCCCTGGTCCTCACTTACCAACCCACTAGTCTCCGTGTCCAACATATCTTCCCCCACCATTTCTGCCACTACCACATGATCCCACACATTTCCCTCTCCTGCTCTCAGGGACTGCTCCTTCTGTGACTACCTCATCCACTCCTCCCTCCCCACCAATTGCCCTTTTGGCACCTGTCCCTGTGACCATAGGAGATACTACACTTGCACTCACACCTCCTCCCTCACAAATCTTCACTTGTGAATCTGCAGGAATCATCTACTGCTTCCGGTCCTACACATCAGAAAGATGGTGTGCAGACAGGGAGATAGTTTTGCTAGCACCTAAGCTCTGTCTGCCACAATAGCATTGATCTCCAATGGCCACTCACTGCAATTCTCCATCCCATTTCTTTGCTGACATGTCTGCCATATTGAGACCACCTGAAAATTGGAGAAAGAACACCTCATCTTCCATCTGTGCACCCTTCAATGGGATGGCATTACCATCAGCTTCTCCATTGTCAGTTAGACACTTCCCCACCCCACCCCCCATTTTCTTCATCTTTGTCTTCTTTCCTGTAGCTCTAGCTCTATCTGTCTCTGTTTGTCTGTCTCTCTCTTTCTCTTCCCTTTTCCCTCTGTCTCCTTTCACAGAGCCAAAGTCAATTCTCAGCTTTCCTCTTATCATATCCAACTAACAGCTTTTGACTGACCTTTGTACTTCTCCTTTCTCTCCCTGGTCTTTAATTCAGATGTCCACCTGTTTTTTGCTTATAACTTAGGCCCTAAAGGCCGGAAATATTTCTTTACCTTCTATAGAGACCAGCTAAATTCCTCCCACATTTCTGTGTTTTTACTACATTCATGTCATCTCTAGATGTTTGTGATTTTTCACCCCAGCAATTTTTGACTTGCTGCAATGCTATTCCTTGCACTTTGTTTGATTATCTATGTTTCTATGTTTATTGCATTTCTTATGAGTTCACCTCCCTGGAAAACACATAAAACAAAGCTTTTAGTACATGTGACAATAATCAAGTCAAATCCAAATGACCTTGTAATACTAACCATTTCTTGAAGTCATTTCATATATTATATACACACAAACACATTGCTTCCTTTTTAAAAAGAAAATAAATGTCATTGAACTATTTACTATATATGTATATGAAATTACATAGCTTGTTATTTACTATGATATACAGCTGTAAGTTCACTTGATTTCTTGACTAACCTCTTCATTAACATCTCTTCTGTGCCTCTAATTCTATTGATCACAGACTCACAATTGGCTAATATGCTCTAATACCATTTTTTAAATGTTTTTCCATCCCAGCTCCCTGAGAATAGTGTAGTAAAGAATGTGTTCAGTATTCTTGCTTTCAGAGTGTCGGTGCTGGGATGTTATGTTTCAGCTGTATGAAACATTGGTCAGGCTGGGGTTGAGGTTTCATGTATAACTGATGTTATTAATTTTACAACAGCATAGATAACGGGTAATATTAAAGAAGCATACTGCTTGCTTGCAAGAAAGAAGATTAAATATCAGGTGATTTTTCAAGCCCTAATTCTGAGAACTGGGCATATTCATTGTAGCCCTCAGAGGTAATTTTCAGTCCCTGATCATGGACATAAGTTTCCAGGAATTCCACATTTTTATTGTCAATTTTCATGTTTATGAAGCCTCCTCAGGAGAAGTTATTTGTTAATGGACTGTTAATTATTCAACTAGAGTGATAGTGGGTTTTATACCTTAATTTTGGATCCATGATTCTCATGAGTTTTCTAGAATTTATAAGTACAAATGTGTGAATACAATAATTGAAAAAGCTGACTACATTCTTCTTTTTTCTTCTTTGGCTTGGCTTCGCGGACAAAGATTTATGGAGGGGGTAAATGTCCACGTCAGCTGCAGGCTCGTTTGTGGCTGACAAGTCCAATGCGGGACAGGCAGACACGGTTGCAGCGGTTGCAGGGGAAAATTGGTTGGTTGGGGTTGGGTGTTGGGTTTTTCCTCCTTTGCCTTTTGTCAGTGAGGTTGTCTCTGCGGTCTTCTTCAAAGGAGGTTGCTGCCCGCCAAACTGTGAGGCGCCAAGATGCACGGTTTGAGGCAATATCAGCCCACTGGCGGTGGTCAATGCGGCAGGCACCAAGAGATTTCTTTAGGCAGTCCTTGAACCTTTTCTTTGGTGCACCTCTGTCACGGTGGCCAGTGGAGAGCTCGCCATATAACACGATCTTGGGAAGGCGATGGTCCTCCATTCTGGAGACGTGACCCACCCAGCGCAGCTGGATCTTCAGCAGCGTGGACTCAATGCTGTCGACCTCTGCCATCTCGAGTACTTCGACGTTAGGGATGAAAGCGCTCCAATGAATGTTGAGGATGGAGCGGAGACAATAAACCAGTCGTTTTTGTTTTAATTTGCTTCATTTGTGAAAGATTATTTTCTGCATCTTGGAAGTAACTTTTCACAGACATAAGGCTAATTTTGGAAGCCTAATAAATGATAATTATCTGCACTCTGGAACTGATCTATTCAAGCATGGGCACTATTTATGGTACTCTGTAGTAGAATGGATCTCAGATAACAATGAACCATGAAGATTTGCTTCTTGAACACCTTTGGGTTCAGGAAGCAAACACATTTTATGGTTTTGAGGGGCTGATCACAAACAAAATCACTTTAAAATGTTCCTACCACGTACTGATTTTTTTAGATATAACTTATTTTTGTGATGTCCTGCCCTATTTTAACTCGTGTACAAAACCACAAAATGCAACATCATTGAAAAATCATTTTCTGCATTCGCACTCGGAATTCTTCCCTGCTGAACTTGGTGCAGTCAGTGATGAACATGGTGAAAGGTTTCATCAGGACATGGCAACCATAGAAAAGCAGTATCAGGACGACTGGAATGCTGGCCAACTATTTTTGGACACTGACATGAGAGGCCTCAGATGCTGAGTATAAATAAAAAAACAGAAGCAAAACATTCTTAGGTTAGTTGAACTCACGCAATGTGTCAATATTGTTATGCCATTATATATGCACAATTCAATAAAAGTCCATGTAAAGTTTCTCAAACATCCTGCAGGATCTGAAATGATCTTTTTGTTCATCTTGAAGTTGTCTATCATAATCCCTGATTTTTTTTCAGGAAGAAAACCTTTTGAAAAAAATTGGTGTTCAGTGTAATGTGCAAGGTAACTAATAGTAGAGTAGCAGCGGTAATAACAGCAACAGCTGTGGCACCAGTAACACAAATGTCAACAGAATCAGAAATTTCTTTACATCTGGGATGGGGTTTAGCGTAAATAGAGGGCAATGAGCCACTTTTTTCCTGATTAAATTGGATCATTTTCTGATTTAGGTGCAGGTGTCTAGCAATGTATTCATATTCTTGATATCTTCTGGTACACAGGCTTTTACTTCCTGTCTATAGTATGTTTTTTACATTGAATTTAACATTTTTTTTCCATCCAATTTTTTTTTCCCTACCTTTCAGAGTGGCCGTTCACACACGAATGGCCAAATCTCAAAATCTCTGTTCCCTTAAGGGATTTTACACTGAATACCAAAAGTGTAGTTAAATAAAGAGGCGGAACTTGCAAATACATCCTATTCATTGTTGAATATTGTTGCAGACTGACTGCAGTTCAGTTTAGGGGTATCTCAAGACATTTATGTCTAGGGGTACCGCGGGATATATTTCGGAACAGGAATGAGTCACACATTTCCGTTCCAAACTTTTACGTTGCGGGAATTTTGCGAAAATTTACCGTAACACAGTGGCTGTGTAAAAACCAGTATCTTCTTTGAAACCATTACTAACCCAGCACTTCATCTGTGGGGCCCTCATATTCCACTGATTACCATAGAAGAGACCGGCCATCCAGGCATTTTGTATTCAGCTAGGAAACTCAGGGAGCTAATTTTAATAAATGGTTTTAGGTGCTAACCAGTATGGTGTATTTTTAACATCATTTTGGCTAATTAAATGTTTTTGTGAGGTCTCCTACTGAATGGGCAATACAAAACAAGTTTGGTACCACACAACACACAAGTTTATCATACGAAAAAGTTGTAAAATCCATTTTTAGGCTATTGACAATCTAATTAAAATCCAGTCAACTCTAGCTGTTTTTTCCTGAAGCATTAATCTTAGGTTTTAAAGAGCAACTATGAACTGGCATCAATTATTGAAGTTCATCCAGCATACCAGTGACTGGACATTTTAAATCTCCAACTCAACCAACATAATCATGAAGGAACAAGTACAGAGAGCTGGCCTCTAAGAGGGAACATTGAGACTGAATTATAGCTGTGCACTAAACTTGAACAGAATGTTCCCAAGTTTGAAGTAATTTTTAGACCCTATGAGTATCTGTGGAACACAGATTGTGTTCATAAAGATCACATGTCGTGTACTATAAACCAATATGTTACATAAGCCATGTTATAAATGCCATGTTATGATCAACAAATCATCATCAAGACTTTCTGAATGATTATGTTTTTATTGGACAGGTTGGCCAGAGGGAAGGTTCATTCAAACTTATGCCATGCTGTATGTCTATTTAAAGATTTAAATATTTTTGCATTTAATCACTTTGGGGTTTTTGCAACGTGCTTTGTCTTTTAAATGGAAATGATCTTATTTTAATTTTTTTTAATTTTTAAATGATCAAAGAAAATTTACAGATAGAGTACAGTGACAAGCTGTTTCACAGTCCATGACCCTGTGCCACACGGATACACAAATTAACCTACAAACCCATTATTCTTTCCATAGTATTTGCAATGCTAGTACTTACCTCAGACTATGGTTTAATTGCCCTGACTGTAGTGTATTAGATGATATGACCTGCAACAGCAATAGATTATTTTGGTTCTACACGAGGTATGTAGAGTATATTTGAATGAAAATAAGTAAATAACTCTTGTCTGCATGTGATGTAATGATGTCATCACTCATGTAATTATAGCATGCTGTTGTTTTTTTTTCAATACAGTTGGCACATTCTGAAACTTTTAATGTTATAATAGAATATTACAGCACAGTGCAGACCCTTTGGCCCACAATGTTGTGTTGACCTTATATTTTTAAACTTACTCAAACATCGAAAACTTCCTTATCTAACACCCATAATGTTCTTTTTCTTGCATCTATGTGCCTGTCGAAGTCTTGTAAATATCCCTATTGTAACAGCCTCCATCATCAACCCGACAATGCACTCCAGGCACCCAATACCCTCTGTGTAAAAATAACTTGTTCCTGACGTCTCCCCTGAACATTCCTCCCCTCAACTTAAATATATTCTCTGGTATTTGCTACTGTCACCACAGGAAAAAAAATGTTGGCTGTCCTCCCTATTTGTGCCTCTCATAATCTTGTAGACCTCTATTTAGTCATCTCTTATCCTCTTCTCTCCAGAGCCATTGCTCTGTTATCTTTGCTTTATAAGACATGTTCATCAATCCAGGCAACATGCTAGTAAATCTCCTCTGTATCCTCTTCAAAGCTTCTTCACCCTCCCTGTTAAGAGGCGACAAGAACTGAACAAAATATTCCAAGTGTGGTCTAATCAGAGTATTGTAGAGCTGCAACATTATCTAATGGCTCATGAACTCAATCCCCCGACTAATGAAGGCCAGCATACCATAAACCTTCTTAACGACCCTATCAACCTGCACGGCAGCCTTGAGAGATCTGTGGATTTGAAACCCAAGGCCCCTCTGTTCTTCCACACTGTTGAATCCTTGTTGAAAATTTATTTATTGCAGTATTTGGCATCTCCCAACATACTACAAAGTGGAAAAGATTTACCCACATTTCCTGCTCTTGATTACCATCAGCTGAAACATGTGCCTGCATCGGATGTGGCCAGAATAGGAATTGGCTGTGGACTCTCTACAATCAAATAGCCTGCCAATACTTACAAAGGGGAAAAAAAAGTTCTAACCTAGTACAAATATTTTTGACCTGGTTAGTTGGAATTTCCATGCAGCTAAAATAGAGAGAGCAGAACATTTTATTTGCAAAAATATTTACAACCTGGCCTTGATGACACAAAGGCAATGGAGACTCCATAAAATAACAAGCCATTTGAATGGAAGTAAACCTGGAAACATTAGGAAATAAAAATGAATATGATGAAGTGTAATGGAGAAACTCAGGAGGTCACACAGCAACTATAGGAAGTAAACAATGATTAACATTTGGGCATGAGTTCAGGAATCTGGAAAAACAAATTAGCACCTGAATAAAAGAGTGGGGGGAGGGGAGGAGAGAAGGGAGGGGAGCACAAGCTAACAAGTAAGAGGTAATAGGGTGGGGGGATAGAAAAGAAGTGGAAAAATGATTGGGGGAGAGGGCAGAGGGCTAAGAAGGATTATATAAAGTTACTCCAACTTTTTGTGAAATTGTGGTGTCTTTTATTACCTATTCTATCATTCGAATGGAACCCAAAATAACTGAGACCTGTTTTAATAAACTGCTGACCCAAAGCCAAATTTGTCAATCAAGGTCAAGAATACCTTGAATTGTAATTGGCCTTTTCAAAAGATCACACATGTTGCCATTGGCTCTGTTAATCACCCGGGCCGACCCGGGTAGAAAGCCCAAGACGTGGAGCAGCTGGGCCTCTTTTTCCCCAAGGAACAATCTCGAGCTCCAGTCCAGGAAATAAGCCAGAGACAACACAGGAGGATCGACATCAAGGTGAGTGCCAGTAGACATCAAGGTGAGTGCAGTAACCGGTGTGGGGCTTTGTGCTGCACACAGACTAATATCATTGTACTGTGCTTCTTTTCCTTATTTAGCTAGTTCGAGGGTGGTGGGTAATGTTGTTGCATCTTCCTCTACTTTATATCCATATCTAGTGTCATTCATAGTTATTGCTTGTTTAGTTGTTTAGTTGCATCTGATGCGCTTATTGTATGTACTCTGTGTGAGAGAGTGAGTGAGTGATTGTGATTCCCTGTGATGAATTTTCCTCGCGGACAAATGAGACCATTGTTACAATCGATCGGTGTCCAGACTCCATGCTTCTCGGACCTGTTGAACTTATTCCTCACACAATATTTGGTGCTGCAAGCAGGGTTCAAGGAGTTTCGACTGGACCCAAGCGGTCATGTTTTCACACAATACTAACCATCATATGTGTGGGTTTCATGTTTTGTCTGTGTGTGTGTGTGTGTGTGTGTGTGTGTGTGTGTGTGTGTGTGTGTGTGTGTGTGTGTGTGTGTTTGTGTGTGTGTGTGTGTGTGTGTGTCCTGTGGCCAACCTTCATAGTCCGGGGACCAGGAGATATGCAATGGGTAGCATAGCGTACCGAGGGAATGAAAATGACAACCATTTGCTGATGCTCTTGGTGGTTAGTCTCTTCATACCTTTCACAAGTCAACTTGCTTAGCTCATGTGATTTCAAAATCTCTTCACACTTTTAAAAGAGTCACATCAGAGAGAAATTATTAGGTTGACTTATTACTATAATTTAATTTAGAAATTAAAACATAAAACACAACAGAGCTGAACAGTCCCTTTGGTCCATGGTGTTGTGCCAACCTATACATCCTACTCAACAAACCTTCCCTACCTCACACCCATAATCCTCTACGTTTTCTTGCATTCATGTACCTGTATAAGAGTCTTTTAAATGTCTCTATTGTACCACAATCCACCACTACCCATGGCTATGCATTCCAGTCTCCTACTACTCACTGTGTAAAAAAAAAATCCCAGACATCTTGCCTAAACTTTCCTCCACTCACTTTGTGCAGATGTGCTCTGGTGTTTGCTAGTCTCACCCCAGGAACAAAAAAAAAGCTGGCTGTTCACCCTATCTATGCCCCTTATAATCTTGTAGATTTCTATTAAATCACACCCTCTACCCCCCCCCCACTATTCTTCTTCTTGAACTCAAACCCCCAACTAATAAGGGCCGCCAACACACTATAAATCTTAATTAACCTATCAACCTGTGTGATAGGTTGAACCCCAAGGGCCCCAAGGACTCTCTTTTCTTCCTCACTGTTAAAAATCCTGCCATTAACCATGTACTCTGCCTTGAGGTTTGACCTTCCAAAATTCATCACTTCATTTAACTCTATCTGCCACTTTTCTGCCCATCTTTGCATCTTGTCTATTCTGTATCTAATTGTAAACTATGACAACACTATCCCCACACCTCAAACCTTTGTATAATCTCCAAGTTTATTGAGCCACCCCTCTATTTATTTGTCCAGGTCATTTATAGAAATCGCAAAGATCATGGGTTGGATCCCTGTGGAACTCCACTAGTCACTAACAACCAGGAAGATTAGGATTCATCTACTTATACCCTCTGCAGACAAACCAATTCTTGAACTCACACAGCCAAGATTCCATTGATCGCATGCCTTCATGACTTTCTGAATGAGAAAACCATGGGCCTAACCTTCATAAATTTCTTTTGTAACTTCCTCAAAAACTCAAATAGGATTTTGAGGTACAATCTATGCCCCACAAAACCAAGCTATCTCTAAATGCTCATAAATTCTGTCACTAAGAATTCTCTCCAATATTTTGCCCATCACTGATGCAAGACTTAGTGGTCTATAATTTCCAGGTTTTTCCCTATTAATTTTTTTAAACAAGGGGACCACATTAGCAATACTCCAATCCTTTGGGACCTCCCCTGTGGCCAGGGAGTATGCAAAGATCATTGCCAATGCCCAAGCAATCTCTTCCTTTGCTTCCTGTAGTAACATGGGCTATAATGCATTTGGTCCCGGGGACTTACCAATCTTAATTTTTTTAAGAAGATCCAGTTCTTCCTCATTCTTATCTTCAACATGATCCAGCACATAGTCTGTAGTGACCTCACATTGATCAAGGTCACTCTCTCTGGTGAACACTGAATTAAAGTATTTATTTAGGACCTCCCCTACCTCCAGGTACTTGTTGCCTCCTATATCCTAAATGACCATATCTTCACTCTCACCATCATGTATGCATAGAACACCTTGTTTTCCTTAATCCTCCTTCTTGTGCCCCCTTCTAACTCCCCTAAGTCATTTCTTTAAGTTCCTTCCTGGATACCATCTAATTCTCATGAGCCCTTCCTGTCTTTTCCTTTCTAAACTTTGTGCATGCTTTCTTCTTTATCTTGACTAGCTCTCTCCCCTCCTTTGTCATTCATGGATCCCTTATCTTACCATCTTTTCCCTGTCTCAGTGGGATAAACTTATCCAGAATCCCACGCAAGTGGTCCCTAAATATCTTCCACATTTACTTCTGTGCTTTTCTCCGATACCACCTGTCCCTGATTTACTCTCCCCAATTCCTGCCTAATCCCATCATAATTCTCCCTTCCTCAATTTTATTGATTGATAACACTTTTATTGTTTTGCCTACTTCTATCCTTCTCCATAACTATGCTAAATATCAAGGAGTTGCAGGCACTACCGCTGAAATACTCTCTCACTGAGAGGTCTGCTACCTGACCAGGTTCATTACCCAATACTAGATCTAGTATGGTCCCCTTCTAGTCAGCTTGTCAACGTACTGTGTCATGAATTTGTGATACTAATCATTAGAACATTAAATTGAGCCTCATTTTATTTCAGTTACTCAGTCCATCCACTGAAAGGCTGGTGTAGGTGAGTGGCACAGACTGTAATGTTATGTGGATCTATGGTCATCTTCGCAGCCAGTTAAAAAAAAATCAGGATGACATAGTGGCTGGAAGGAGACCATGTTACAATGTGTTTATAGAGTTAGGCAGAAAAAAATTGACTCAAGGAATGTCAGGTATAATGTAAAAGAACAGATGTGGAATATATGACTAAACATGAGTGAATTAAATGGAACCCTTGAGGAAAAGGACCTGAGAAGCACGGTGTGCTGTCTTGTGCAATGGGAAAGTTCCATTCATTGAAGCTTCTTAAGCATTTGAACAACTCTTCAGCACGTGTTAATTTTGACTCGCCTTCCTGCTGGAATGTATCTCAACTTTTAAAGGCTGGCTAATGGATTACAGGGGAACATGAGATCTTATCTCTAGTGCAATAAATATTGGAAAAGCTTACACTTATTGAATAATATAATAAATAATTTTTGAAAACAAATTTTGTGCTTTGTATCCAGAAAATGAAGTACAAATCAATACTTAATATCACAGATATTCTTTTAATATGTGGCATGTTTTCAGTTTTATTTCACAACAGTGATATACTGTACATCTTAATCAGTTGATCCAATAAATATTTCTGACATGCATTATTTTTAAATGTAAGGAGAAACATTTTTTAATTATATCAATTTAGTTCCCACTTTATGCAAGTTTTAAGACTTCTTTCACCATTTCCCCAATTCCATCATAAATCTCATGGATGGGGGCATTGCACATGAAGGCACTGGTTGTCACCAATTTATTGTCCTTATCGATGTGTGTTTCCGTGACGTGCTTGTTGACGTGTTTGCAGCCAAGATCTTTCAATGTCTGTGCTGTTTTGGCGAAGGGCCACCTAGAAAAAAAAGGTGTCAAAACATCAACTGAGAAACAGTAAGAAAACCATTAGAGTGTCAGGAAAAAATAAATTCATGCAGCCACATACACATAGGACCTCCCCTACCTCCAGCTATATTTATGTGGTATCAGATTTCACCAATTCCACATGGAGCAGTTACTTTCATGTACTGCATTCTTAATTCTTAGATTGAAGAATTACTATATTTTTCTTTCCCACTGCCATTAATATATCAAATATTTGCAAATATGGATACATGTTAAAAGTAACATTATTCTTGTGGATATTAAACACAATGTTAGCCTGGTGATGAGCAAATGACCGATGTGAAGTTTAATATGCTTCATTTCACCCAATTTTGTAACCGAATCATGCACGTTCTTTGTAATTTTCCTTTGAAAAGAAAACATCATGGAATATGATGTCATCAAGACTAAATTTAATCAGAAAGATTTCAACAAGGAATGTAGCAATAATAATACCACTGTCTTGGAAAGAAAGGGGAGCATCAAAGTGCTTAAATTTACATAGTATTTGATAAGCATGGCGATGGGGAGCATCACCAATATCTAAGGGTTTGAATGAAACATCCAACTAAGAACATCAAAAGCCACAGAGTCATAGAACATGGAACAGGCCATTCAGTACAACTGGGCCATGTTAGCCAGTGGATACCCTTTCGTGTTAATACCCTCTCCCAGCACTTGGTCACTAGCCTTGTATGCTCTTCCATACACTTAAATACTGTAACAACTCAGTTTCGACTATTCTCCTCAGTGTATTCCAGATACTTGCCACCTCTGGATGAAGAAGGTCACCTCCTATCCCTTCTGAATCTATTCCCCCTTACCTGAAATCTTTATCTTTTGGCTTTATCTACTATTGATATGGGTATAGGTTCTGCGGTGCACCCTATCTATACCTTTTAATTTTATATACATCTCAATCATGTCCCCGTTTAACCTCATAAATACATCTCATAAATACATCTCCTCATAACTGATACATTCCACGCAACATCTTGGTCAATCTCCTCTGCACCCTCTCTAGCACTATCACATCCTTCCACTACCATGGTGACCAGAACTATGTGCAATACTCCACCCAAGATCTGACCAATGCTTTACAAAGTAAGTGGTAATACTCAAGTAATGTCTCAATTAATGAAGGCCAGTACCTCATATGCCTTCATAAGACCCTTATCTACCTGTATTCCAAGATTCCACTGATCCTCAATACTCTCTGACCCTTCCATTTATTGTGAATGTCCTAGCATCATTGGTACTCCCAAAATGCATCACCTTGCATTTGTCTGTATTAAATTCCATTTGCCTTTTTGCAGTCCAATTCCCCACACACCAATATGGTAGCTTAACACTGCCATACTTTCACCAATTTTTGAGTCATCTTACTAAACTTGCTGATGTCTCCCACATCTACATCCAAGTTGTTCACACAGTTATGTTTGAAGTAAAAGGCCATTTATTTATTTATTTTATTTACACATAGTAGAAGTTGATTCCAGTCATTGATTCCATGCTGCCCAATTACACCTACAGCCCCAGTGGTAAAACAAAGCAAGTAAAATAGTAAACCTACAACCCCATACATTTTTGTACCATAGAATCTATTCTAGCTGTGAACCACGTACTATCTGCCTCTACAAACTCTCACCTAGCTAATCTGACTCCATAGTTAGACCATACGTTGTAAGTAATCTTCAGAAAGTAAAATGTAGATCTGCACCCTAACTCACAAAGCATAATGAAGCAAATGCACAAGTTTTTAAAAATTATATTTTAGTCTAGACACCAATTCTTATAATTGGTCACATCAATATTATATCTAAATTAAATATTCTATACTTACTTTTCACATTCTATGTCAAAACCAACAGTTAATTCACATCCAGGGATGAGCTTAGCCGCCAACACTGGAGAGATGCAGCAGAGACCAATGGGCTTCTTTGTAGCATGGAATTTCTTTATTGCTGATTCCACTGATCCTTCCACACTACAGTCCTTTCCTTTAACTGCCCAACTGCTCAGATTCTTCGCAACCCCAAACCCACCTGTAAATAGTAAACACAAGGAGATTTGATTGAGATAGTGTTATGCCTGCAATAATCGAGAAAATCCATAGGGAAATCGGCTATTCATTTAATTGGTGAACATATTTTATAGTATTTGGAACCCTACAAGTAAATAAAGTAGACTGAAGAGTTCAGGTATTCGAAAAGTACATATTACCATGACTTAAGCTTGAAATAATGGAAGCAATACCTAATCTTTTCAAAATCCAATATTATATCTTCCGACCTGTGCCTGTTTGGTTGAAATAAAGTAATTACATTGTTTATGGATTGATGCTTAACATTTTTTAAGAGATTTAAGGTTTTTCTGGTCCTTCTTATTTTAATTCATACAACCTTGGTTAAAGGCAACTATAAGAAACCATGAGGAAAGCCATTTCTGCTAATTTTCCAAAACTGATATCAGTTTTCTTAAGTTTCAGTGGATTGGAACTCACAGAAAATATTTCCCTTTGTAGTGGCAGCCAAGGAATAGGATTCAAGGATATACCCTCCTTAATCAGTGATCCCATCTGAATTGAAACTTCAGCCTGAATTGTTAACTGTTACTCTCTCCTCAGCTACTGTCTAATCTGCTGAGCAGTTCTAACATTTCTTGTTCCTGCTTCCACCATCCCCAATACTTTGCCTTTGGATGCAATGCATCATGTTGCGGGTTCCCTGAAGCAAAGTCAAGAAACAAAGTAAAGCAGAAATCTGTTTCCTGTCATGGTGTAGTTGTGTTCTCCTATATTTATTGTCCCTAGAACATGGAAACTTAGTGATGTATTTAAAATTAATTGTAAACTTCATTTCTCATGACATTTTTGGCATGTGGTTTATTGCCAATATATTGCTATTAAACAAGACAGCAACATGGGAAATATTGTAACACTTAATCTAGAATGATTTGAACACTTGATTAATATTACCTATTCATTATTATTTTAACATTTCTCAGCATCTATGCCTTCAGTGGTGACTAATGTAGCAAGAATTCACCTTTCTATCATAGATTCCTTGAAATCAGCTTGCTATCTAGTGCCAGACAAGTCCTCAATGACAGTACCTTACCCTACTAAGTAAGCTCCTTAGTTCATTTTCTATCAATTTATTTTAGGATTTATTTTGAATAGTTTTTGAATATTTCCTACATTCCAATGCAAGAATATTAAACCAACAAAGATTTTAAAACATTATAAAATAACCAAAATCTAAGAAGAAAGCAATTAATTTTAATGAATTTTAAAATGTAGATGATCTATTTGACCTCATTGCGATTCTTTTCTTGATAGTAGGAGGCTTTACTAAAAGAATTCCTGGCATGCATTGGGAACATTAATTGAATTTTGTGCTTCATCCATCAGTGAACTAGACAGAGTATTAAACATCAGAGGGCAGTTAAGTGCAAACTGACAAAGGATGTCCAGCAAGTTTAGGATTTCCAAGTTTGAGTATCCCATGAGGGCAATGCTGGCATTTTATCTCCCCAAAACAAACACTATTTTACTCTCAAAGCGAAATTTATATTTATTGTCAATTATATTATCCAAGAGGATACATTTCTGGGCCTGACTTCACTGCTTCAGACATTCGTCTGTAAAGTTATGATTATTATTTGAAATGGCCCACGTGAAATGGTCTAAATGCAACTAATTTCTGCACCCATACACAATGACGTGACTTGCAGATGCCATCCAATAGGCAGATTTAAGAAGGAAAAGACGTAACATTTAACAGAATGTTCAACTTTAGTAACTTAGATGCAATATTTGAGTGCATGCACACATGCTTATGGAGGTAAACTTTTTTTCTCGAGGGTCACAGGTCTTCTATTTTTTTTCTTGTTGAGGGATAGGAGTATTTTACAGACAAAGGTAAATAGATTCTGGAGAAACA
This sequence comes from Narcine bancroftii, assembly GCF_036971445.1. NCBI lineage: Eukaryota > Metazoa > Chordata > Chondrichthyes > Torpediniformes > Narcinidae > Narcine > Narcine bancroftii. The sequence continues at coordinate 24,618,462 of NC_091476.1, read as the reverse complement.
CTAGGGGATGCTTAACATTTTTAAGAGATTTGAGGTTTTTCTGGCCCGGGTAGAAAGGAATGCATAGTTGAGATGACAGTCAAACCAACTTATTAAATGGCAGAGCAAAGAGAAGTGTGGCCCTCTCCTGTTCCTTATTCGTACCTTTTGGGCGATTTGACAACAAAATAAATGACTTGGAACTAGTGCCATCAAGTGGCTCTCGGCCTCACATCCCCAGTGCAGCATCTACCATGGTGCCATCCAAAAAGGTGAATTTCAGCCTGAAAGAACTACAATAACCAGGCGAGAGAGGAATTAACAGTCAGCAGTAAACGCCACTTGAGCATAAATAGAAAGGAAAGGCGCCTCTCACAGCCACAAGGAGGTTGCAGCAGAATGGGCTGTGGACCATTGACTCCCAACTTCTTCCACCAATGTGTCAGCCCTAGTTTTACAGATCCACATCAATGCACCATGTTTCAGCCGCATTTGTCTGAAAGTTGCTGGAACCTTTCCGAGTTTTAAGTCCGGGCTCCTCTAAAAAAGAGCCCTTTACCTGAAGGATCAGGCTCCTTTACCTGGGATGATCAGTGCATCCACGTCATTGATCTTGAGCTCGGCAAGGGTTCTGATGTTGCCCCTGGCAATCCGGCTGCTCTCCACCAGGACACTGCGCTCCTCCTCGGTGGGTTGGCCCGTCATGTGGTTCACGACATGCATCTGCTTCACGTTCGGGGCGTAGAGTTGCACCTGAAACCAAATGGGGCCGAGCGTTTGGGAGCAAGAGTTAAAATGTGGAAGCAGAAAGGGAAAGAAGACGGCGAGTGATGGGCGGGTGGAACTTAAATAGAGGAGGGAAAAAGACAAGGGCAATGAAATATTTCGTTTCAGACCCGAAAGGTGTGGGATCTGTCACCGACCCGGAGAAATATCGGGACTGCAGAGACTGCGCCAAAGGCGAGGAGGTGGAGGGACAAAGCGGGGGAGCCACGTCCCCAGCCGAAAGGGTCTCTCCCTGACCCGCTGCAGCGAGAGGGAAGGGTGTACCTCGGCCCCAGCTCTGCTCAGGTGCACCATCACTGCCGAGGATTCGTGCACCTCGGATCCGTCAAAGACTCCGCAGCCAGACAGGATGACAGCCACCCGCTTCTGTGCCATGATCGAACGGAGCGGATACTCCCGACACGGCGACAGCCCCGCGTTTTATAGTCTCGGCGAAGGCGGTACCGCCTGGCCATGGGGGTTGAAACGAGGACGTTCATTATTGACTTGGCTCCCAACTTTCTGATCAGCTCAAACAGGGAAATTCTTAGGAAGGAAGTTAAAATCTTTTTTTTTTCCGGGTTAACCTTATTGCACATTGCCTGTTTGTCCTTGCCTCAATTTTCTTTTTTTATAGAAAATCGCTTTGTCATGTTGAGGTTGATTTGTGTTGGTTGGCTACCATCCCCTGTTACCAGTGTTACAAACTAACAGCCTTTTGTTTGGGACTAAAGGGACTAACAAAGGAACCGCAAAGGAAAATTCACCGATGGTAAATTCAAAATATTATTTTTATTAAACTATTAATGACATAACATCTCTAAATTTAGCCCCACTATGCTCAAATGAGAACCTCACCTGGCCCTTTAACACCAGCTCCATAGCCAAGAAAGCTCAGCAGTGCCTCTAACTTCCTGCAAAGGCGGAGGAAAGTCCATCTCCCACCCTCCATCCTCACTACATTCTACAGAGGATGTATTGAGAGCATCCTGTGCAACTGCATCACCACCTGGTTTGGAAGCTGAACCACCTTGTGGAGCAAGGACGTGCAGAGGATAGGGAAGTCAGCGGAAAAGCCCATGGGGGAAACTTTTTCCTGGCAACCCGATGCAGGCGGAAAGCAACAAACATTGTAAAAGACTCCACACATCCCTTCTGGCAGGAGGTACCGAAGCCCTCAAGCCCGTACGTCCAGAGTGGGAAAGTTTTTTCCATCAGGCTCCTGAACTCCCAGTATAGATTTGGATAGTGCAGCATAGATTTTCAGTGTATACATCTCAATATCTTAATATTTTAATGTCATAACTGCCTTCCTAACTTATATGTATGTAAATATGCTGGAGAAACACTATCTCACCTTACCATGAAAGCATCATATGGACAATAAATAAAGTTGACTTGATTTGACTTGACTTGAAATATGTGTGTAAAGTCCTAAACTCTGAAAAGTCCATTTTAAAACTTCAGCATCATTTTAGTCTTGCTTGAAGGTCTTAAATTTTCAGTTCAGAAATAATTATAAAGCACCTTTAAACATCATACCTTCAGGCATCTTTAAACTCACAAAATTCTTTCATTAGGTTGTCCTTCAGAGATATTCTTCAAACAGAAGTGACCATCTTCTGGGCCCCGAATGTATCTCCTGTAAATAGGATAATATAAGTCCTGTCTTTCCAGGATGTTAATTTTTCTTGAATGAAGACTTTGGAATCTGTTTTCCCAAATAATGAAACTGCCCTCTTTATCTTAAAGAGAGAGTCAGAAGTAAGCTTCTCTTTTGAAATGTCCCCCTTTTATTATGAGTAAAACACAGGCAGTTTTTCCCCCTCTGCAGGAAATATTACTGCTGGTCAGTCATGTCTGAGCAGGATGATGAATTTCCTTAAACTGATCTCTTTGTCTTGGATTTCAATAATATATTTCTTGAAAAATCTCTCATGTCACATGGTATGTGACATAATTTCTCGCTTTGAAGTTTATAAGGTCTTTTCACACTAATGTTCTAAAAGCATTCAAGTCCACTTATGCCTGCATAAAGTCTGTCCTCATGAGGGCAAAATGGCTATGTGTTTAAAGATGCTTCTGAAATAACATCTATTTTCAGTATCTCAAAAACCATCATAAACCCTTTCATCATTTGGTTTCAACTGCAAACAACAGCTTCAGTCTTCCATCTCAAAAGGAGCAAATGTGTTTAAAATGCTAATGTGTTTCCCGGTGCTGAAGCCAGCTAACAGCTGCAAAGAATCGTGTGTCTGTAAAATGAAAATGTGCCCTGCCCACCCAAACTATCTTATTTAACCTTATCTAGATAAAATATAGTTTTCACATTAAACTTAGGATTAACTCAGATCTATAACACCAGTCAAAGAGCAAGCCCCAGAGACATCTGTCACTTCCTGTTAGTTCATGTAACAGGCTTGTTGTATCCATCAAACAAAAATCATTGCTGTTAGTAGCATGTTCGATTAAAAAGTTAATAGTTTTTATCTTTTTCCCCCAATCACTTTCTATTACCATTGAAAATCTCTCTTTAATTCTATTTTCCTGATCCTCTGGTTCTCACCAAAGTAACAGTTCTTTATATGTGTAAAAAGCACAGAGCGTCACCAAACCAGGTAGCGCACTTGGAGCTCTGTTTCATTCTCCTGTGCATTCTGTATAGGTGTTACATGTTTGACTAATACACAATTGCTCAGAAGCTCAAAAATACCCAAGATAAATATCATTACAGCTATTGCCAATATGTTCAGAAGAACCATGGTTCTTTTATTTGCTATCAAACCCAAGTTTCCTGAAATTTAATAAAGAGTTATGTTGTGTTGTGAGTATGTATAGTTGCTGCTCAGGCTCAACGCAGATATCTATTTACAAATGAATGGCACAACCACTCAAATATATGAGCATGAAGAAACTGATGGGGGAGGACAGGCTCTCTTGAGCTACCTCTCAATAGCAAGGTAGTCACGATCGCTCATTCCCACATGATGGCCATGTATTGTGGCCGCCATAAGAAGAGTGGGGAAATAATTTTTTGTGTGGCCACCACAAGAAGATACATACAGTAAATTTGGAACATAAGCTGGTTTCAGTTATTTGCATTTATTTATCTATATTTTATCTGTATTACTATTTTATGAACTTTCTTTAAAATATTAATATTTTGAGCTAAAGGATCCCTCCTTGACACTTTTTACAATATCGTTATTCAAAATCATAGGCCCAGGCCAACTCACCCTTCTGGCCTAGCACATTGGGAGAACTCAGACACGCTACACATGCAATGAAAGGAGCAAAACACTCACAAACTACCTACCCACCTGCCCCTTTCATAGATCTCAAGCCACTCACATTGATCCTATTTTTCATGTCATTGCTGCAGCTGGTCTCTTCGAAAATATTTCATTGGTCTTCAAGTGCCTTGATATGTTCTGATGGGGAAGTGACATCCTATGTAAATCCAAGCCTTCCTTTCTTGCACAATTGTTAGTGGCCCCTCACTTGAAGCACGAATTTTTGGGTGGAGGATAGCAATCAGGCTTTGTATTTCGTGGGCTGAGTTGGGAGGCCCCGAGGAACCAAAGCATACTGTATATTCATCGCCATTCTCTGTATAAAAACAATATGCCTCCAGCTAATGAGAGTCTAACCCCTTTAACCTTTAAGAAGGAAACTATAAATAATTGAAATGATTTTTGGTTCTTTGGCTGGAACGAAAGGAAAGTATTAGATTATAAGGTACAAGACTAAAAATAAATTATTTGAAGCGTGAACTTCAAATGAATCAAACCGTTTAGGGGTGGGTGATGTTCAGTATGGAGTTCTAGCTTTATACGTGACTCTTTCCCCGAGTCGTTGACGCCTTATCTGGGATGAATGTGAGACAGTTTAGGGAACGGTCCTCCAAACAAGATAATGCAACAGCTTGTAGGCAGGGTTAGTGTGGCGGTAATTTATCTTCATAATTAATACATTGTCAGGCGAAAATTTGGGGAGACGTTGATGTATTTTCTGAACTCATCTCAATTTTCGAACACGTACTTTTCCAGTTTTGTTCAAAATTTCTTTTTCGCAGTCGACCCGTGATGATATACTCGCTCTCACCCACCCCTCGAGGAAATTAATTCGTCCTTTCTGAAATAGTGCGAGCGATGCTTTCCAGACCTTGTTGGTGCGTCCTGCAAACATTTGATGCCACCTTCCACTCAATTATTGACGAGTGGAGCTACAGTCGGGAAGCGTAGAGGTGCGATTGATTGACCTCCAGAGAGCTGTCACTGTGTGTGAGCTTGTGGTGATCAGGCAATCTCTGGAAAGTATGGTTTTCACACGAAACCTATATAATGGGAATTCTGTGAGAGGTGGTTGGGTATCTAGTAAAAGAGTGTTCTTTCTCCACACTCAGGAGTGAACCTTCCTAACAGCACGGGTTCACTCTCTTTCTGTTTGCATTTCATTCGACTCTTCTCTCTAGAATGTATTAAATGTTAACCCCCCCCCCCCCCCCCACACACATGCCTCTCCGCAGATAAACTGCAGGTTTATCGCTCCAACAAGGGCAAATGTTGGAACGAAAATTTTCAATCCATCAAATGCAGAATCTCAAGAAACAAGGGCTGAGGTTCTCGCATTATGGTTTTAAATTTCAAAATAAACTCCCTTCACCACAAGGTATTTTAATGTTCAGAGTGTTGTGCTCGTATAAACTCGGAGAATAGGGGCAGGTGGTTCTGTATCCAGTTAAAAGAGTGGACTTTCTCCTCGGCCACGGTAACCCGGGACAGGGTCACATTCCTGGACACTTCAGCGTAAACCATTTCCAGCAAAATCGCCAGTGATGTGATTGACCCCCGTACTACTGTGGCATCTTCAACGGTGGCTTTGTGTCTTTACCTTGGCTACACGGTTTGTGTTTCTACCTAACGTGACCCACCCCGGGTGACTCCCCTTGTGTTCAAGGGACCACCTCGCCAATCTCAGCCCCTCGATTTCTTGCATTGGCAGCGCGTGTCTCCTATGGGAAGGGGGGGGGGGGGCATCATCTGTCGAGGTCAGACAGAGCGCGATCCCCCTTGGCGTTTGTTGCAATGGTCTTTTTGAACCATCGATGTCGCCGCGTTTAACCACGAGGCGAAAACCTCGGAAATACCCTGCGGATTTACATATGGAAGGGTGTGGAAAATTGATATAAGGGAGCAGCAGGTTTCATCGGGGGATCGAGGAGAAATTAGCGCACGTCGACTGGAACTCAGCTCGGCATGGAACGGGACCCCGAGTCTCTCCACTACTCCGTGGGGATCCTCAGTATAAGCGCAGGTAATCGCTGGACGTTATTTGATTCGGGGGGTTGGTGGGGGGGGGGGGTTGGTGGGGGGGGGGGGTTGGTGGGGGGGGGGGTTGGTGGGGGGGGGGGTTGGTGGGGGGGGGGCTTGGTGGGGGGGAGGCTTGGTGGGGGGGAGGCTTGGTGGGGGGGAGGCTTGGTGGGGGGGGGATTCCCCTCGTTGTTGACCTCTTTACAGACGGTCACCCTTCTTTCTGGTGTGCTAGGTGCCCTGCTGCTGGTTGTGAATGACTACTCCACTGTACCGCTGATCTCCAGTGCGGCTCTCGGCATTTTGCTCCTCATCGCGGCGGCTCTCTTGGGCTACACTGGTAAGTAACACACGGACTCAACGAGAGGCTTTTTTCTACCAACTCTCTCTCTCTCTCGCACACACACACACACACACACACACACACACACACACTGCGGGTCGAAGTTGCATTTCCATCAGTCCTCTCAAAGGAGAACTCCGGGAAAATCAAACGAATCTCTCACCAAAAAAACACATGCAGCTCTGTTCACCATTATTTAACAGGGCGCGTGTTGTTTTCGTCCTGATCAACCTCGGGGTTTAATTTAGTGCCCCAGTTTGATGTATTGGAGATCAGGATTAGAGCCGACCCTCCTCTTGATCTGTGATAGCCACTCCGAGGGTGAAGCAATTTCGAAACGAGTTTGCAATTCGTGGGCATTTGTGAAATGAGTGATGTTCCTGCAAATGACATGCTTAAAACAAAATGAGGCCACCAAACTACCAAAACCAACTTCCCCTGTGAGAATACTTACAGTACCTGCAGGGTTTCAGAATCGCTTGAACATTTTCACCACCGCATTTGTGATTTTAAAAAAATGCTCATATTCCATGAATGATGTTAAAACAAACGTATTTTCACTGTCCTGATACAGAAGTTATTAGTAGAATTTCAGAATCATTGCCAAAAGCTCTCTTGATAACCAGAGTTGAGATTTATTGTCAGAGTACATCCATGGCATCATATAAAACTCTGAGATTCTTTCTCCTGAGGGCATAGGTGTATCTAAGGTATGGCAGCCAGGGCACTTGGCATGGGCGTCACTTGGAGGGGGGGGGGGGGTCTCATTGTCTTTGCCTCGCCCGTCCAACATCTAACACCCGAACTCACTCCTAGCCCGGTCCGTCGCAAACCCATCTAACTCCCGAGCCCAACCGTGACCACCTCACTCCTGAGCCCAACGACCTCACTCAATTCTTGTTCATCGCTCCCCCATCTAACTCTTGAATCCGACCGCCTCGCTCCTGGCCCTATCCACCCCTATTCAACTCTCAAGCCCAACTTCCTCACTCTTAACCCCATCCATTACCCCCCACCCCCATGTAACCTCAGAGCCTGACCGCCTCGACCTCACTATCGCTGATTCCTACCTAGCCCATATTTAGCAGATCAGTAAAAGATCAAACCTACTGATAATATTTAAATTACAACGCAATGTGTGAAAGGATATGTTGGGTGGCAAGGTTGGCATAGTGGTTAACCAGTGATCGGGACCTGGATTCCAATCCCCCACTGTCTGTAAGGAGTTCGTACATCGTCAAAATTAGGGAGTAGTGGCAAGGATTTTACAGTGAACTTCACCAAATAAAGCATATTTATTCATATAATGATGTTCGGAGTCCAATAACGTGGGCTGCGAAGGTATGTCGGCTGTAACAACCGAGAAAATAAATGCTCCTCACAGGAAATCACCGATATTCTTAATTGGTACCAGGACTAATGATAGGAAATACTTATAAAACAAATTGGGTTGATTAACGCCAGGAGAAATAGAAGATGACACAGGGAACACTTTTAAGCAGCTTTTTCTGCATTGTTGATCAGACTGCAAGCAATAAGAGCAGAGGCCTAGACATGTACAAGTCCCCATGAATGGCCTGCAAGCTGGTCCAGCTCACGTAATCCCCCAATTAAGGCACTCTCTTTAACAAGACAAGTGCATTACAAAACCCAGAAGTGTATGCTCCTGTAAAAGGACATTCTATCCCTTTTATCAGTTTTGGCTGACATAGGAAATAAATTATCCCCAATACAACGCAGATGATCTTTAAAACTAGTCCAATGATATGTGGAAATTGCCCAAATGCAACTTTATTTGCATTTTTTTAACGGGGGGGGGGGCACCCAATTTCAGTGCTTTTGTGGCCTAGGCAAAATTTCTACTTAGCGATAATCCAAAAAACAGTAAGGACATATATACAAAAAAAAAGAAATGTAAACAAACTGACGGTGCAATAGATTTTTAAAAAGTCAGTAATAAATAATGTGCAAAGTAAGACCTCCTTAAATGAGTGTCTGATTGAGTTTGCTGTTGAGGGGTCTGATGGCACCTACCATATATGTAATAGTCGATTCCATGTAATCGTCAATCCCACCATTTTTGGGCAAGAAATTGCATGTTTTATGTATGATCCATGAAAAAGTCGACCCACCCCCTCAGTTTTGGCCTCGGCTGCCTGCCCATCTGAGCTCTCGACACTCTGATCTTGCCCCACCCTAACCATAGATCCTCACCCCAGTCACCCACCCATCCAAGCTCCCAATGCCCCAGCCACTTGCTCACCAGACACTCAGCACCCTAGCCACAGACTCTCTCCTAGGCTGTGGCCACCCATCCACCAGAGTTTCTGATGCCTCAAATGCAGACTTGCCATCCAGTCCTGGCCATCTGAGCTCCTGATGACTTGAATGACGCAGGTACATTTAAAAATATGACCCATGTAAAATTCAACCCTCTCCCCAAATTTCACCCAAAAATTGGTCCAATAAACTCAACTATTACATGAGTATACATGATATACTTCTTTCCTGATGTCAGCAGCCAAAACAGAACATGTAACTGGGTGGTGTTGATCCTTGATGATTGCTGCTGCTCTCTGACAGCATCATTCCATGCATATTTTCTTGATGGTTGGGAGAGTTTTGTCTGTGATGTACTGGACTGTGCCCACTAATTTTTGCAGTGCTTTCTGCTCAGAGGTATTGGTGACCCCATACTAGGGTGTAATGCAGTTGGTCAGCACACTTTTCACTACACATCTGTAGAAGTTTGCCCAGGTTTTTGATGTCATACCAAACATCCGTAAACTCTGAGAAAGTAGAGGCGTTGACGTGCTTTCTTTACAATGATATTAGTATGTTGCAGGGGTGGACAACCTTTTAATTTTTAATTTAGACATACAGCACGGTTACATGCCATTTTGGCCCATGAGTCCATGCTGTCCAATTTACCTAAACCCATGGTACATACTCGTGGGCCAGATGGCCTGTGTGCAGTATGTCAAAATTAAAAATTAAAAGGTTAGCCATCCCTGGTACATTTGGTCCAGGAAAGGTCCTCTGAGATAGTGACTCCCAGGAATTTAAATTTGCTCACCCTCTCCACCTCTGATTCCTCAATGATCACTGGATCATGCACATCTGGTTTTCCATTCCTAAAGCCTATAATCAGCTCCTTGGTTTTGGTGACTTTGAGTCCGAGGTTGTTGCTTTGATACAACCCACTACCATGGTATTATCAGCAAATTTTATAGATGATAGATGTAACGTGATTAGAGCTGGGGGGCTAAATATGCTGCCCTGTAGTTCTCTGGTATTGATGGAGATTGTGGAGGAGATGCTCTTACCAATCCTCACTGATTGTGATCTGGAGGTGATAGTTATCCATGGTGGCAGTTTCAAGCAATTACATCTCTGTATTCCCAGATCTCTCTGATTGACCACACTCTGCAGCACCCTATCATTTACTGTGTAAATCATACCCTGGTTTGTGCAACATTCCACACTTGTCTGCACTTGATACTAACTTCCATTGTGCAAAGCATCTTTCCAGTATTTCCAGCTATTTCTTTTTGAGCCATTGAAGTAAAACTGGTTCATAATGTTGATTTTAGATGCAGTTATTGGGAAAGGATGAACTTGCAAAACATTTTTTTCTAGTTGAATGGTGATAGTGTTAACATGGAGAAAATATTTCTACTCGAGTTTAGAGTTAGATTTCATAACTATGTTACTGAAAGTTTCATAGGCTATCTGGAAAAAGACTTTTATTAATGTTAAGTCCATGAAACTTATTATCATAAGGAAGAGTAGAGGTAAATGGCACAAATATATTCAAGAGCAAAGCAGAATGCACAAAAGGGCGAAAGGAAAAGGAAGCTATACCCGACAGGCTGAGAGAAGATCAATTTCAGTGGGCATCCAAAATTAGCCTTAATGTTCTGTGGATGATCAACAATTTTCAATATTAATTTCATTTCCCCATCTGACATTGTCTGGAATTTTTAGGTCGGAGAATTATCATTTGAAGAAGAGAAGTTTATGGACACAGTGTAATGCGATGAATGTGTGTAAAGCCAATGTCTTCTTTATTTAATCTTGGTTTTCTTTTGCAGGTATAAGGAAGTGTTCAAGTCAAGCTGCTCTATTTGCAAACCTGTGCCTGACACTGTCTGCACTGTGGTGTGGATCAGGCCTTGTCCACATCTTAATTGGAGAGAAGGTAGTTCAGGGAAGTGAAATCAGGAATGCTCTGATCCCTGGCTACGCAGCATTTGTTTTAGCACTCTTCTTCATTGCGGTGGTGGGGATAATCCAAAAGGAAGTGATCCTGAGTGTGATTGCTTTTGCTACTTCACTTGCTACTGCCCATGAGATTGCTGCATTATATAATCAATATTTTGGTCACTCTTCAGTAGCTACAAATTATTTGATTGTATCCTTTACAGGCATTTACTTTGGATTGGGTCGTGCATCGGTCTTCCTGAGTAAAGGAAAAATAACTCTCCCAGGGACTGGTCTGTCCAAGAGCAATTCCCATCTGAAATCTACATCTCAGAGTCGATTTAAAAACAACACAATAATTCTGGGGTACATTACTAATATGCTATCTGCCAGTGTGTTAGGATGCCACATTTTGGGTGTAACTTCTGTTCTGTTTGTTGGTCAGGTTCCCTGGCTGTGGACAGCAGGTATCTACCAAATTATTGTTTGTATCTTATCTTACAGGACTTTTGACACACTGCATGCCACGTTCTTTGGTTTTACCTCCATATTACAATTTGCAGAGGGCTATGCATTGCTTTATGGCCTCTGGCAAAATGGCCAACCCTTCTTCCCAGTTCCAGTACCTATTGTTCTTGCTGTCCTGTTTTTCACTTTGGCTCTGTTTATGACTAGTAAAAGTCTTCTTGAAGGAATGTATTTGTTGTTTTATGTTGCCTATTGCCTAGCAGTGGCAGCTCATCCCACTGGCTTTTTCCATGGTGGGGCACAAGGGGTCAGTGTGGCAATATTTATAGCATCTGCTTGCTTAACTTTAATTTCCCTTTCCAATAACATGGGACATCTTACAATTCTCACTGGAGAAGGGATTGTAAAGGGTTTATTTAGTAGGATGAATACTCTATCTCTGAAGGGTGATAATGACTCACACAGACCTTATTTGGGATACTCCAGGTATTCAGATGCTGAGATTCTAGCCCATGCCTGTAATGTTGTGGCTTCTTTTGCCACCACTGTTTCAATCAATCCATCTGCACCTTTAGCCACAGTAGTGGTGCCTTGGATTGTTATTCCTGGGGGTGTTCTACAGATTATATGTGGCTCAATCTCTTTTTCACGGGGTAAAACGCTAGAAAGCAGTGCTTTCATTCTATATGGTTTGGCATGGATAATCTGGGGTTTGGCCAGATATGGTGGCCTCTATGGTTCAACTAGGGGATTTGGCATTGCTGTAGGAATCATTTGTTTCATGCTCTTTAACAGCTTTGTGGTGCTTGGTACTTTCTTTCTTAATGCAGCATGGTTCGCCTTCTCACTCAGCTTTCAGTTGATCCTAATCAGCTTTCTTTTGGATGCCATTAACTCAATTCCTTTTGGATATGATATTGGAGTCACCATCATTTTTGGTTTGGTTAGTTTTTACTGCTTTCTAGCCACACTTTTTAATCAAAGTTTTGAGAGCCCCCAGTTACCATTGGGACAGGCCTGGGCAAGCCTGTGTGGATTTGGGAAGCACAAGTCCATATGCCCTCATTTGCCTTCAAGAAAAACCACTTCAGTCAGAAAAATTGCAGGTAAAGTTCAGCAAAAATCATCGAACTCAACATTGTCATTTCCTTGTTGTGAGCATACCTTTAAGCATGTTTCAAGAGTAAGAGGTAATACAAATGCTACACCAGGCTCTTATTGATCTGAAGGGTTTAATGATCTATATGCTCTAATTTGTGTATTTGTATATAACGTCTAAGATAAGTGTAACATTCACATGCATTTAGTTTCAAACTTGTTTTACAATTTATTTATTTCCTAATACTTTTGTAATAATCATGAAATGTCAAAACAGAATAAAAACCTTTGGAGAGACCAAGTAAATCATATACATGAGTTAACAATTTCAATAATGCTCCCTGATAATTTTATTCTACAACACTAAAATAAAACTTTTTTTATAATTTGCCTGCAAACTTGGGGTGTGAAATTTATGTTTGCAAATTATGCAAAAATAAACCCTTACTAATCTATAAAAGAAATTAGCAAGAAACGAGGGAGGTGAGCTCGGTGAAAGGGTAATGTGCAGTGAAAGTGAGACTGTAAATTTTGAAAAAGAAAGATGACAGAAAATATCCTAAAGAGTAGACTGATTAAAAATGAAGGAAAGTTATCTACTCATGCTTGTGCATAGATTTGAAATAGAAGGGTGAGGGTAGAAAATCCATACAATGGTCATTGAAAAGTTGGATTTTTTTAAATGAAATACCTAGGAGGTGATCATGGATTTGATGAGGCCATCTTTGAAATAATCCATCCTATTCTATCCAAACTATCATAGAAAGATAAGATGTCATTGATTCAACAAAAAAGCTTGAAACCGAAGGAATTTTTAAACAGGAAAAGAAAGAGCTTAGAAAGAATTTAGAAGGCGAAAAAGATTTTAAATGTGATATGTGATTTTGAGACTTGACATTATGGACAAATTCATTATTGGGGTGCATCAAGCTTAAGGTTTGTTATCAGAAGCACAAAGGGAGGTTGGATTTTTATTTTAACCATGAAGGTTTTAAATGAATTTTTGTTTCATACTTTGGCCATTGAGTTTAAAGGGGAATTAAATATATATTTTAGAAGAAAAGATTTGAAAAGCACCAATGAAAGGATAAGTAAGTGGAATTAGAGAAACAATTCACAGTTGCTTGCAACTTCTGATCCTTCCCTTCGATATTTTAGCTTAATACATTCTTTCCTGCTTCTTAACATTTCACCTGTGGCATGTAGTCGATTCAGCAAAGTGGTGTTTATCAGGCTTAAACCTGCCAGTTCCCTCATAGCCTTTGATCAAAAGTCCTCAATGTCTTCCTTTTTTTTAATCATTGCCTACACCATAACAGTGAACAGATTTGGACCTTGGTATTTTCATTTCATCTTTATTCCATAAATTACTTTCTGCAGAAATTATGAAAAATGGAGGGATATGTGGCATTCCTACAGACACTGTGTATGTGCTGGTGGCTGCCTGCAATCGTCCTGATGCCGTCGAGAAGGCTTACAAGTAGGAACTGTTTTTAATTGTGCTATTGATTTGGGGGAAAGATAGATTTTTGATTATTGAGTGGAGAATAATCTAACTAATACATCTATCAAAACATGCTACACCTGAACACAGACAATAGCAGTAAAATATCAGAAATTATTGGCAAATTATTATTTACTATATTTGCAAGCATGAAAGCAAAAATGTGCCTACTTCCACTGGAAACACTCAGCAGGTCAGAGAGACTAAGAAGGATCTTCAACTAGAAGAGTTAGCTCTGCTGCTCTCTCTACAAATGCTGCCTGTCCTGCTGAGTGTTTCCAGTGTTTTCTATTTTATTTCACATTTCTAACATCTGCAATTTAAAAAAAAAATTATGGTGCTGTTCTGTTGATAACTTACTATAGTGCCCTCAAAAGTGTTTGGGCAAAGACACTTTTTTTCCTTTATTTGCTCCTCTGCTCCACAGATTTAAATTTGTAATCAAACAATTCACATGTAATTAAAGTGCTCATTCCAGATTTATTCAAGGTTATTTGTACACATTTTGCATTGACCAAGTAGAAATTACAGCACTTTTTAATACATAATTCCCCCCATTTCGGGCTGCCATCATGCATAGATTTCAGGGATATTTGGCTTCACAGGTGTTTGTGAGTACTCCAGTATGTTTAATTGATTCATTGGTGCAGCTAGAAGAGAGCTAGACTTGCTTCTAATCACCTTTGGAGTCTGGGTGCCATTTTTCAAGATGAGGACCAGAGTTATGTCAAAGAATAAAACAGTAAGAGACTTTGCCCAATCCTTAGGATTACCAAAATCAACTGTTTAGAACATCAGTAAAAAGACAATACTGGAGAAATTCAGCAAGACAGAGAGTACTTTATATAGCAAAAGTAAAGATATATGACCATTTCTGGCTTGAGCCCTTCATTAAAGTATGGAAAAATGATGGCAGGCATTCAAACAAAAAGGAAGGGGACTGTTTGGAACATCATTAAGAAGAAAGAACTTACTCGTGAGCTCAATAATTGCAAAGGGACCAGTAGATCAAGGAACATCTACCTCTGATGACAGTGGAATTCTCACCATAATGAAAAAAATCCCCAAACACCTGTACAACAGATCAGAAACACTCTTCAGGAGGCAGGCATGGATTTGTCAATGACTACTGTCCACAGAAGACTTCACGAACAGAAATTCAGAGGCTAAACTGAAAAGATGCAAACTACTAGTTAAGCCACAGAAACAGGATGTGAATATTACAGTTTGCCAAGAAGTATTAATTTTTTAAAAATTTAGACATACAGCACAATAACAGCCCATTTCGGCCGCCCAATTTACATCAAATTAACCTACACCTCCAGAACGTTTTGAACAGTGGGAGGAAACCGGACGGAGCCCCTGGAGTAAACCCACAAAGACAAGAGGAGAACGTACAAACTCCTTACAGACCCTGGACCCAATCGCTGGCACTGTAAAGACGTTGCACTAACCGCTATGCCAAGAGCCTGTAGAATTCTGGAAAAAAAGTCTTCTGGACAGATGAGATCAAAATTAACCTGCATTAGGATGATGGAAAGACCAAAGTGTGAATGTGTAAAGGAACTGCCCAAGGAAGATCCAAAGCATACCACCTTATCTTTGAAACATAATGATGGGGATGGGGGTGTTATGGCCTGGGCATTCATGGCTGCCACAGGTACTGCCGCACTTATCTTCAGAGATGAAGTAACTGCTCATGGCAGTAGCAAAATGAATTCTGAGGTGTTTTGAGCTAATGCCTCCAAACACTTTGGATTGTGCTTCATCCTACAGCAAATGATCCTAAACATTCTGCTAAAAATTTTCAACGCTAAAAACTGTAAAATTCTTGAATGGCCAAGTCAATCATCCAAACTAAATCCAAATGAGTATGGCTTCCATTTGCTGAAGAGTAAACTTAAGGTGACAAGGCCCCTAAACAAACAGGGGTGGAAGATGGCTTCACCAGAGAAGATACTCAGCACCTGGTGATGTCTATGAATCTCAGATGTCAAGCAGTCATTGTATACAAGAGATATGCAACAAAGTACTAAACATAACTACTTTAATATACATACCATTGCTATGTCCAAAATATATTTGCCATGGGATATATGCGTAAAATGACAACATCCATTGAATTTATGAAAAAAAACCTTTCTGTACAGTGTTTCATTCATTCTCTTATTTTCATTGAAGAACTATCCAGTGTTCATGTTGAGCTAAAGATGATTTACTCAGTTCCTTAATTTCTTCCATGACAAGAACCTACCCATACAAATATCAGCAGTATTTTGATGTCTTATAATTTATAAGCAACGAATAGATGTAAATAACATGGGCAAAAATCTATTTTTCTTTCTTTTTTTTCAGCACAAAGAAACAGGCCAAAGAGAGGCCCATGTCCCTGTGGATCTCTAGCTTAGCACAACTCGAACCAGTTAAACATCTGTTAAACCCTTTATTGTGGGACTTCATGCAGATAATTTGGCCATCGTCTGTCAGTCTTGTCATCCCCAGGGGTAATATGCCTTTACTACACTCCACATTCTTCACTTTCCTCACCATCTCTTTCCCCACCAACCAAATTATTTTTCTCTTCCTTACATTGTCCTATTTCCCAGCTCCAATCACAGATTGCAATCTGTTCTTGAATCTCATTATTCAAGGGAGTTAGGAAAAAGTAATTGGATATATTCTGTCTGGTAAAGTATCTGATCAATGTAGAAAATAGTCTCTTTTCCAAAAAACACCAGAGACTTTCCATGCATATATGCCATCCTCAAATCATGTAATTGAAATTATATGCCTGCTATGTTAGTCAAAATTCATGTGTCAAATCTAATTTAATTACATGTGGAAGAATAATGATAAACAAGTGTTGTTTTAATTGAAAGGTGAATGGCTGAAAACATTTGGATTGAGACATGCAGAGAAATATATTGGAACTCCACAAAGCATTGCCATTAGGATTCCAGACTGTGCTGTTACAACACACCTCATCGAGCTGGTGAGATATTCCCAAGGAGTTTTCACAATATTATTTGTTTTTCATGAACCGGTGAATTTCCTTAATATTTTTATTGCATTTATTTACTACCCCAATTCACTGAGGGCGTCAACAGAGTATCTGAAATAAAGCACTAAGTACCAAAAGATTCCACTCAAGATGGTTTAGAAAAAAAATCAATTACTTTTAAAAGTTAATTGCTGTTGTGCTTGGAAGAGCATGTGTTGATCTTGATCTGATGCAGTCATCTCTATCTTCCAAGCTGAAAAAGTTACTGTCTAATGATCACAAGCAAACACAAAAAAAAACTAACTTCCCTTCATGAGCCAGATTGCTCTGGTTTATTATGAAACTCTTACTTCCTAGTCAGCAGGAATTCAAACAGAAAAGTGTGTGGATACACTTATGGCCCTATGTTTGTGCAGGTGGGTCCTATAGTAGTGACATCAGCAAATCCAACAGGAGAAGCAGACACAACCCACCACAATCAGATCTATGCAAGACTTGGCGATAAGGTAATGTTTGTTGCAACTTATTCTTTAACTTTCAAATATAATATCTGCCATTTAACATCACAGGTAATTCTGCTCATGAAATAAGTGTTTCTGGTGCAGGTTAATGGTGTTCTGTGTGATGGGCCTTCTCCTGAGAATACTGCCTCTACTGTTGTAGATTGTAGCAAGATAGAGACGGGCACACTTAGCTTCTTTAGAGTTGGGATTGTGCCCAAATCAGAGGTAAGACTAACTTGATGCACACCTTTAACGTTATATAGACATTCTGAAATCAGTACTTGCCTTCCAGCTTGGGCTGATCTTAAAAATTAAAATCCAGAGGCTTGGAAAAATCAAAGACAAGGAAAGCCACTTGAATTAATTGATGTTCCAATGGATGAATATAACTGCAGTCCTAATACCCTAAAATTAGTTTTTATTATTTGCTTGCTAATTAATTATTTGCATTATGACTGAAGATTCTGCAGATGTTTGAAGAAGTGCAGAAGAAATATTTAAAAGCCCATTCCAATGATGGATTTATGGAGGATGGTTCAGAACTCAGCACAGTCCAGCAGCTACAAGGCCCAACTATCAACATGACCTTCACAAACGAGCTGGAAGAGGACAAGAATTTGTAATGTACAAGTATTACTGAGGGAATAGGCAAAATTTCATGCATCCCTTTGTAAAGATAACTTGAAGCACAGAAATAATATTGTAAATGATACCGAGAGTCCTGCTGATTGCCTTCAACATCTTCTCAGTCTACGTCAAGTTTCCATGATCTGTTTGATTTTGTAGTATTTTGATATTTCTTTTCTTTGGCTTGGCTTCGCGGACGAAGATTTATGGAGGGGGTAAAAAGTCCACGTCAGCTGCAGGCTCGTTTGTGGCTGACAAGTCCGATGCGGGACAGGCAGACACGATTGCAGCGGTTGCAAGGGAAAATTGGTTGGTTGGGGTTGGGTGTTGGGTTTTTC
Organism: Narcine bancroftii; assembly: GCF_036971445.1. Lineage (NCBI taxonomy): Eukaryota > Metazoa > Chordata > Chondrichthyes > Torpediniformes > Narcinidae > Narcine > Narcine bancroftii. The sequence goes on along the minus strand of NC_091476.1, from coordinate 24,600,321 downwards.
CTCCTTTGCCTTTTGTCAGTGAGGTGGGCCTCACATTTTGATATTTAACCAGTCTTTAAAGGAAGAGGCAGTTGCTTTGTAAGGCCATTTTGTAGCCTTCACATGTAAAAAAGAATAATCAAGCTTCTATCTATGCATATCATAATGATTAATTAGAGCAACATGGTTAACGTAGAGGTTAGTACAATGCTGTTGCATAGCGTCAGTGATCAGGAACTAGGTTCGAATCCTGCACTGTCAGTAAGGAGTTTGTACTTTCTCCCTATGTCTGCATGGGCTTTCCCTGGGGGATCTGGTTTTCTCCCACTGTATAAATCGTATCAGGGGTTGAAGGTCAATTAGGTGAAATTGGGTGGCACGGACTCATGGGCCAAAAGGGCCATAAATTTATGTCTAAATTTAACAAAATGACTAGTGTTTTAACTTTTCAAATAGGATGTGAGCTGAAAGAAATCAGTGGAATCACAGAGGGATTATAGCAAAGAAAAGGGGTATTTATCCCCGTTTCAAAACTGTCGCTCTATCACCCATCTTCTTCGTAGACTTGCCAATTTTTCCTCATCAAATATTTACCTAATTCTGGTTTGAAGTCATAATGGAAATAACCTCCACCACATCTATAGGCAGTCAATTTCAGGTTCTAATTATGTCAAAAACTTTTGTCATTATTAATTCCCCTCTTAATTTATACCTGCATCCTTTAATACTTCACCTCTCCAATTTCAGGAGTAGTTTCCACTCTGTCCTGACCTCCCCATTAGGTTTCCCTTGGCCTTCTTTTAGAAACAAAACTGTCCTAATCTTTCTAATCTATCCTTCAAACTGGTTCCTCATCCGAGGAGACTTTTGCCCATTAATCTTTTCTGCACCTTCTCTAATGTCTTTACATCTTTTGTAATAATAAATTGATTAGAACTACACTGAATACATTGCACTACAGTGCTGGCATCAATTCTTTGTCAATGTTCAGTATAACTTCCATTCTTATACTTGTTCTTCTATTGATAAAGCCTTAAATTATGGATTTCTTTTTCACTATTTTCTCAATCACTCTCAATGAGTTGTGCACATACGGCCGTTAGCTATTCTGTTCCTACATGACTTTGAGAGCAATATACTTTTTTCTATATTGCCTTTCTTGAATCTCCACCAAAACATATCACTTACTATGGTAAATTACTATGGTAATTTTTCACTGCTATGTCTGCCCATTCTACCAACATGTTTGTATCTTGCTGCAGTTTATCACTATTGTTTTGGAATAACTCTGCCAAGTTGTGTTGCACACAGATTGAGAAATTGGAGATTGCCCCCAAAATGTAGATCGGTACCCCCTCCCCCCACCCCCCAAGGTTGCAGAGAGACTTGGATAGATTAGGAGAATGGGGAAAGGGGTGGCAGATGAAATACAATGTTAGAAAGTATATGGTCATGCACTTTGGTAGAAGAAATAGACAGGGAGACTACTATTTAGATGGGGTGAACATTCAAAATTCCAAGATGCAAAGGGACTTGGGAGTCCTCGTGCAGGATACCCTAAAGCTTGACCTCCAGTTTGAGTCAGTAGTGAAGAAGGCGAATGCAATACATTTCTAGAGGGATACAAGAGCAGTGACGTAATGTTGAGACTCTATAATGCACTAGTGAGACTAATAAGCACTGTATACAGTTTTGAGTACCGTATTTGAGAAAAGACATGTTGGCGTTGGAGAGGGTTCAGAAAAGATTTACTAGGAATGAAAGGGTTAGTATATGACAAATGTTTATTGGCTCTTACATTGCACTTCTTGAAGCACAGAAGGATGGGAGGTTTGGTACCTCAACAAGGCATTTTGAATGCTAAAAGGCCTGGACAGAGTAGATGTGGCAAGGATGTTTCCCATGGTAGAGGATTCTAGGACAAGAGGACATAATTTCAGGATAAAAGGGCATCATTTTAAAATAGAGATACAGAAAAATTTCTTTAGTCAGAGGGTCATGAGTCTGTGGAACATTGCCATAGGCAGTTGTGGAAGTGAGGTCGTTGGGTTGAGGCAGAGATTGATAGGTATTTGATTAGTCAGGGCAGCAAGGGTTATGGGGAGAAAGCCAGGGGATGGGGCTGAGTGGGTGGATGGATCTGCTCATGATTAGAATGGCGGAGCAGATGATGGGCCAGTGGGCCTCCCTGCTCCTATATCTTGTGATCTTATGATGTAGCTCTTACAATATTGTAGATTTTTAAAAAGCAAGGGTTCAAAAACTGATCCTTGGAGGATATCAGCATTAGCCTTTCTCCAATTTAAAAAAAACCCAGACAACATAACTCTATCTGTAACTTACCCAACGTCATATCAGGTTTTGGTTCAAACTTTGCATATATGCCTGTTATGTGTTATTAAAAGGCTTCAGGCAATCCTTGCCCAGCACCTCGACTGCATTCCCTCCATCAACTCTATCATTATCTCAAAATCTAAAACATTCCACTAATTTGATTAAAAATGATGGATCAATATTTATAGTTTTCCAGTTGAACTGACTGGCCTAAATAGCTTGTTCTGTATTGCTTCTTCTTTTAAACAAGGTAGAACTACTTGCCACTCTCCAGCCTTCTAGTACCATTCCAAAACCAAGGAGTATTGAAAGGTTGTGATCAGTGCTCCTGTGATTAATGTAAGGTTCACTGTTTCCTAGATGTTCTTGTACCAAAACCTGATACATTTGACCCACCTCATTCACTCAAAATATTCCTAGCAATGCCTCTTTTTTTCGATGGATTGAAAACATGCTGCTCATAACACTTAATAGACATTTCACTTTCTTTTCCCTTAACCCTATTACTATTGCATTAAGGATAAACACTCCGTTTATAATGACCAAATGATTTTTGCACTTCATTGGAAACTCCCTTCATATTTAATTTTTAATGTTCCTCCTAGTAGGTGGAATTTTTCAATCACAAATGGGAATGAGAGCAAACTAGAACACATGGGTAAAGGGTGAAAAGGAGAAAGTTTAAGGCAGGGGCAGACAACCTTTTTTTTTAAACTCTCATTCCACCTTAAGTATTCCCTATACCATCAGTGCTCTGTTATTGGTAAGGGATTACCTAAGGCGCCACCAATACTTAAGGTGGAATGTGATTTTTTTTTAAAAAAGGTTGCCCACCCCTAGTTTATGGGGAACATTAGGAGGGGGGGGGGAAACTTCTTCATACAGAGACCAGTGGGGGCATGAAATGAGCTGAGCCTGCATTCACTACTTCAGCTAGCAATGTTAACATTAATTTAAATTTGGACAGATTTTGGGAGGGATATGGACTGGGTACAGATTAGTGGGACTGGACAGAATAATAGTTTGGTCCAAACTGGAAGGGCCTGTTTCTATGTTGTAATATTTTGTGGTCCTCATTAGACAAGAATAATGTTTGTTGGAATTTACCATGTTTTCTTCTCTGAACTCCATTGTCTTGTCAACAAGAATTACAAATTACAGAAAAGAAACATCTATGGTTCTACCAAATGAAATTATCCTTAAAGGCTTTAAGAAATATTCATATCATTGTCCTGAGTGTGAATATTGAATTATGAAAAGTTATGTCAATATTTTCTGATCTGCAAGGTAACTACAAGCAGAATTAAACACCTGCATGCTTGGGAACTGACACACCAACTGATCACCAGATCTAAATCATTGCAAATTATTTCATAAAATTAGAATTGATGGTCACTGTTTTTAATATGAAGAAGAGCCTCTCAAACTGTGTGATTTGTCAGTGGAATCATGCATTCAATTTCAACTGGAAGCAAATAAGCTGAATGAATAATCCATTATTCTTCTGAATTAATTGAAAATTTTCAAAAAGCACATTAAAATTTGAAGAATAAAGTGATATAATTGCACTTTATATTGTATGAACATTTTGTCATAAAATCTTACATTCTAACTACAAATTATTAGATATTTTCTTATCAAAAAGTGTAACTGAAGAACAATTTTTGCTCCTTAGTTATAGGCTTTGCTGATTATACTAAATCTTTATCCTGATGTCCTCAAAGCATGACAGTAACAGTTTGGTGACTACAACCATTGATGCCCTCCATTCTTAGTAGGACAATTCCTTTGAGCCTCATAAGTTGTTCCATCCTGTATAATGTGGAAAGTGGTGTGTTACATCTGGCAAAGACATTTGTAGGGACCTGCTTGATCCTTCTGCATATAGATATCCAACAGATCTAGAAAATGTCACAGATGGCACCAAATGTGTTCATAACAATACCAACTTTTGGCAAGAGCAGGATATCCCCATGTGCAACCACATTCTTTTGTTGATAGGAGGAATGCAGGTCAAAGGAAATATCAACATTTTAAATAATTTAGAAACCGGTTGTGTTATTTCTATCAGCCTGTGAGGAAATGATTTCACACCGTTAGTTCAGCACCAAAGGAATCCCATAATTCTGTAATGTTCACTATTGGCAATGGGGAACCTGATAGGAGGACATCAAGAAGGAACATAAAGGAATAGAAGAGACCATAACAAAATTATTTGGCCTGGAGTAAGGTTTCTAAAGGTTTGCTCTGTCCTCTATGTGTACTAAAAGGACTTTGTGGATAACTGTCATGTTTCTTTATATGTCTAGCAGTAAGCAGAGTGGACGAGGAAAATCTATAAGCAATGGAGGTCCTGGCAAGATTTGAGTAGAGCATGTTAGAATGCTGACAACATTTACGCCAACAATGTAAATGGGAGGATAAAAGGCCAGTGTGGGAAAAGCAAGGTCCTGGCATTGGTTCAAGACCAGAGAGCTTGAAGTTTGGCGTAGGAGAAATGGGTTTCCATTCATGGGGCATTTGTATCAGTACTGGGGAAAGAGGGAGCTGTTCTGTAGGGTGGGCAAAAAGGTGCTGGAGGAACTCACCTGGTCATGCTGCTTCCATGGGAATTTGATGTTTCAGGCATGAGCGCTTCATCAAGAATGCGAAATATAAGGTGAAGAAGGAGCACAGGTCTACAGATCATAGTGTAAATGACAGTGGGAAGGGGAAGAAAGGAAAGGAGCTCAGAGGTGGAGCAGAGAACAGAGAAAGATTCTCTCTGATAGGAGAAAGGAAGGGTTGGGGTGGGGAGCTGGAGGAAGGAAAGTTTGGGTGATGGGTGGGGAAAAGGAATGAAAGGGATCAGAGTGATGGGAAATCAAGGGGGAAAGGGGTGTCCAGGTTTTCCTGATGGAGGGATCAGAGCTTCATTACTTTTGGAGGAAGTTTTTGGTATCTAATGTGACCAACAGGAATGTATCTCTAGTCTTTCCTAAGATTTTAACATGCTTCCAAAATCTTTAGGGTCTTTGTTACTGTTATATAATTAAATTGCTAAACAAAAAGTTCAATGTGAATGCCTATGGCTACTGTGGCTAAATTATTAAATATTAGGACTTAAATTATCACTACTAAAACTTTACGATAACTTTTAAAATACATGACAGAGAACTGAAAATTACTTTTGTAGTTACCTTTTCTGAAAAAGGAAGTGAATCTGGATAAACATTTTCAATTGAGGAATTTAAGGAAAATGTAAGACACATGAGCTTTAGAAAAGCTTTGGACAAGGTACCACCTGAAAGGTTTTTATAGAATAAAAGGACAAATTAAAATTTGGTCTAAAAAATTTGAGAGTAGAAGTCAAGGATGATTTTCAAAGACACTGAAAATGCCCATCAATATTGTTCTTCGCAATGATTTGAATATGGACCTGGTAAAATGTGCTGGATGGCACAATCCTTTTACAGTACCAGCAATTGGGGCCGAGGTTTGAATCCTGCGCTGTCTATAAGGAGTTTATACATTCTCCTCGTGTCTGCTTGAGTTCCCCCCAAGGGCTCTGGTTTCCTCCCACCGTTCAAAACGTACCAGGGTTGTAGGTTAATTGGATATAGATTGTGGGCCTGTTACTGTGCTATTTTAAAAATTTTTATTTAATTTTTAATTTTAAATTAAAAAAATAAATTAAAATGGGACCAATATTATTGGATAACACTACAAAAGACCAAAGGAAACCGGAAAGAGATGGAAATAAAAACAACACCTGATGCAACTTAATGATAATAAGTATCACAGGTGCATTTTGGTTACTGCAACAATATAAAAATCCATTACGGTTCTGAGGCCCATTGAAGTTTTACCAAACATTTCAAATTTTTGAGTGTCATCCTTGATGATGCAACAAACTGCCTTAACATGGTTAACAAGTTCGACTTTGAGTTGAAAATCTGGGAAATGTAAAACTGGTTATATGAATGTTTGCACTGTGATACTGCTATAAAATACTGAATTTCATGACATTTTCAAGACAATAAATTCTGATTCTGAAATGAGGCATAGAAGTTAACTAAAGAATTACTTTCATTATGCAGAGTTTACAGTCTCTCGGTTAGATTCTTCACGTCTTTGTTAGGCATTTTACAAGACACTCAATTAGACTGAGAACTAGTCTGAAAACAAGGCAGCAATTTATTTAACATAGATAGATGAAGGAACTCTATTCAGTATTTTACAAACTTGCCAGACTTATCAATATATCAGAAAAAGACAGGCTTGCATTTTCTTGCATATTAAAATCTAAAGCAATCTTTCACTTACTCTGGAAAAATATTATCTTATATTGAGCTCATTGCAGGCCTCAAGGACTGAAAAGGTTAAATGCTGATAATCTGAGATAAAGACATCCCAAAATACTTCCAGCTAACAAGCTGTCCATCACAAAACAATGAACCACTGAGTCTTCCCTTGCCATAGGACACTGATATCCTGATGTTTATCCTTGGGACCTGCTGAAATGCAGTCATCTCACAGAAATTGCCGTAGTTTTTCTTCGGATTCCCTCATGATTATTTGTCGATCTCAGGAAGTTTGAAAAGATCTTGAGTAAATGATGTACAGACCATCAGATAGAGCTAGCTTGATGAACTACATAGTGTTCTTCATTATCCACTCTTGGATTGTATACATTTTCATTTAACTGTAACTTTTTAACAAGTCAACTGTGTTTATACAGAAAAATCACATTTCAGGGAAAATGTATAATTTTAAAGGAACATGACAAAATTAATACATTGGACATTTAGGAAAGAATAACCCTTTAGTTTGGTCTTGTATAGTTTGCTGAGGCTAAATGAAAGCTGACAAGTTTGAGCTTTAGTTACAGAACTCTTTCTTTTGCCGTTGAACATCCCTCTCCTCTGCTGACAGTAAGTTCTCATCTATGAGTGAAAACAGCTCATTGGGTGTAACCGGTTGAATATAACGTTCCCTGTCCATACCATATTTGTCAATCAGGACAACATCAAAATGCCTATCAGTTAAATAATAGACTTGTCTGCAAAAAGAATAGAAAAAAGCAGGGGTTATGTACTTAATAATTCATAAATTCAGCATCTATTTGTAATTCTCAAGCAAAATGATGACAAATAAGTTGAATATTAACTCATTTTGTAAAACATATAGGAGTGATTTTTTCTTATTTGTAGGCATTTTCTATCCAAAGTTGCAGGGTAATTCTTACCTCTTGGTCAGGCCTTACACTTTAAAAAAAAAATTACTATGAGTCAAACAATACACCTGCATATTAAGCTGAAACATTTGTTTGCTTAGAAATGGTGATTTGTTTGAAGTCTTTAGCTTAGGTACAATAGCTAGGCTGGCTGCCAGGAGCAACAGATTTCACTGTGGTGAAACATACAGCAAGCAGGTTTCTAAAAAAATCTGCAGTTAGATTCTGGGAATTCTTTTTGTACCACATTTACATCTCAAATAGACTTGGGGTCCTGATGCACGATCTCAACCCAAAATGTCAACTAAGCTTCTGCCCCCACAGATGCTACCTGGCCTGCTGAGTTCCTCCAGCAGTTTGTTTTTTTTTGCTCCAAATTGCAACATCTGCAGCCTCTTGTGCACTTAATCAGGAAACCAGCAGTGAGCTTAGTGGCCAATAAGGTTTCAACTGTTTTATGTCAGGGGTACTCTCCAATAGTATAACTCTCTGTATCTTTTCTTTGGCTTGGCTTCGCGGACGAAGATTTATGGAGCAGGTAAATGTCCACGTCAGCTGCAGGCTCGTTTGTGGCTGACAAGTCCGATGCGGGACAGGCAGACACGGTTGCAGCGGTTGCAGGGGAAAATTGGTTGGTTGGGGTTGGGTGTTGGGTTTTTCCTCCTTTGCCTTTTGTCAGTGAGGTGGGCTCTCTGTATAATAAATGACAAACCATATTTCCATTGGGTGAGATGAATAATCCTACAGGAGTGGTTTTGCTTTTACCCAAATATCTGCAGCTACAGAAGTTGTCAACTGGGTCAAAGTGTCACAGGAGTGTCCAGGAAAAAGGAAAGTATTCCTTTGTATTTAAGATTATGTGAAAACCCCATAATCATTCCATTTAAATGCCGAAAAATCCCTTTTGCATTTCCTTATTCGTTATAAGATAAACTTTGCTCTTTTAAAAATAGTATTGATATTAACCATATAACCGTTTACAGCACGGAAACAGGCCATGTCGGCCCTTCAAGTCCGTACCGGTTCACTTGAACAACTCCACTAGCTCCTCCGCAAACTCCTGAGGAAGTAGATGGTTAATTAAGTAGTTTTCATTGTATCATTTAACAAAGCATTTAAGTTATCAAAACTGATTTCATTGTGTATCATAGCTTTGTTTTCATATAAAAGTTAGTGATGGCCATATCCTTACCTGAGTTCATCAGCAATTTCTGAAGAAAGCTGCTGCTCTTTTATGCGTCCTACTATTTTTGGAGGATTTCCAATCAATTCTATTATTGTGACTTGCCTCAGTTCAAGACCACAGGAGGCTTCCTGGTTGAGAACAACATGTTCAGTTAGTGACATTATTTAGTATAAAAACTCATTCCTTTTGTTTATTTAACTCTGAACCCCCTTTCTCTATGAATGCAATATTCCTCAGCAGTCACTATCCTCAGTATAGCAATTGTATAAAATATAAGCATTAAGATGCCATAACATACTTAAGATGTCTGTTATACTCTACTTATAAATCCATAACATGAGTTTCTAAAATTATCTCTGTATTGTCTTTTACACAAGCATTAAACTTAACAGGAAGTATCCTGCCTAACATTGGGAGTGGCTCAATTCAGACAGAGTTAGTGATGTTCACCTTTACAAATAATATCTTGGTATATGTCAATTTGAAAATCTCAGCGAAGTCCTTTCATTTTCACTAAATGTGGACAAAGAGAAGTACAAGGAGAACCCAGACTAAATGTTTGTGGCAACAACTGACTTTCTGTCTACCACAAGTTTTTCCACTGAGATTTCTTAATCATGGGAAGTTATTTGGCAAATGGCTAGTTTTAGAAGCCACTTATAGCACATTTTTCATAGTTAACCCATTTTGAAATCCAAAGAGATATAAATCTTTGTAAAATTATTATTAGGGGTTCATTTCATGTGAAGAAAAGACAGACAAAGGCAATATGGACTTTCAGATATCAATTGACTGACCTGCAGCAACATGTTTATCTGCATCCTGTAGTACCTGTCAGATGGGCTCGGAGAGGAAATAATGAGGAGACGCTGCATTTCATAAAATTGATCCAAGAGAGCAGCCACTGAATTCACATCAACATTGATCTGAATTCCTGAAATTACATTGAAGAAGCAAAAGGTTACCATCAGATCTCATACATTGTATGTTTTGTCAGTTAAACTGCATGGAGAGAGATAGATTAGTGTATAAGGAACAAGGCCACGCCGATCTAATCTCATTACACATTAGCTCTGCACTGATATTTGTGATGAATACCCTTAGTTTATGCAGCTGAAAAGTTTCAACAAGAGTAAGAAAAGATAATGAAAATAAATTTATTGTCATAAACTTTGCACAAATAGAGCTTTTGGGACATTGGCCTTCATAGGGCAGCACGATTAGTATAGCGGTTAGCTCAATGCTGTTACAGCGCCAGTGTCCTGCATTCATATCTAGTGCTGTTTGTAAGAAGTTTGTATGTTCTCCCTCTGCCTGTATGAATTTCCTCTGGGTGCTCTGGTTTTCTCCCACCATTCAAAATGTACCGGGATTTTGCAGGGAGATGAGGAGCCGAGTTGCAAAGAAATGTAGAATAGGTGAAGACTTTATTCCCTGGAGTGTAGGAGAATGAGGGGAGATTTAATAGGGGGATACAAAGAATGAATGATATAGTTGGAGTAACTGCAAGCAGGCTTTTTCCAATGTAGTTGAGTGAGACAAGAACATGAGGACATGGGTGAAGGGTGAATGATAAAAAGCTTACAGCGGTCATTTAAACTTCTTCACTCAGAGGGTGATGAGCATGCGGAATGAGCTGCCATTAGCAGATGAGGATGCAGGTTCAATTTCAACATTTAAGCAAAATTTGGATAGGTAAATTGATGGGATGGAGTATGGAGGGCTATGGTCCAGCTGGAGGTTAACGAGACAAGGTAAAAATTGGATTGGATGGGCCAAAGGGCCTGATTCTGCACTGTAGTGTTCTATGGTTCTTGTATACATATCCAATGAAATTCTTACTTACTGCACCTGAACAGGTACTTAGTTAAAAAAAAGCTACAAAACAATTAAAATGCAACTTCTTATTAAATAATTGAATTTAAAAAAAACAATAAATACACAAAAATGATAGCAAATAAATATTCCCAGTTATTGTAGTTCACAAAAAAGTCACTTAAAAATACTACAGGCGGTCCTTCTGTAATGTCAGAGCAGCCCCTCATTGGTGTAATAAGGAGAGATTCAGGAGTCTGATAACCATTAGAAAAATCTGCTCTTGATGTAGACCTGCTGGCATTTACTCAATCTGTACTTTCTGCCTGAAGGCAGCAGTGAGAAAAAAATTGTGACCAAGATGATGGGGGTCCTTTATGATATAAGCTACCTTCTCACATAGCTGCATTCATTACATGGGAGGTCAAAGCCTGTGATGGGCCTGCTCTTTTTATTACCTTCTGCATCCCTGGGCAATTGAATTCCTAAAGTAGGTTGTGATGCAACCTGTCAGTGTACTTTCCACATTGCACGAGCTGAAACACTGAACACATTGCTGTGAAATTTTCCATTTTAAAAAAAAGCGACCCACTCCAAATGACTTGTTATTCCAATCAAAATCTTCTCCAATTGATCAATGACAAAAGTTTGGAGCTCTTACGTATGCTCAGAACCAATATCAAATGTGCCGGGGAAAGCCGTGCAAGAATATATATAGATCATGGCATTAGAGTGGCAACAAAAACACTGACAAATCTAACTTTAAAACACTAGAGTGGAAAACATACAATAAAAGGAAGATGGGCAATTCAACTTCGGGGGTCAACTAAAGTCCAAAACAAAGCCCTCCCAAAAATCAGAGAAAAATGCAATTGGACAGTTGATTTGGCTATCATAGCACCTGGCTGATAATAATGCCTTACCAGTTATTTGGATCAAATCATAGGCTTTCCTCTAAACTTCATCTGGCACCTTTTTGAAATGTGACTATAAAAAGAAAGTTTTGGGGGGGGGGTGGGGCGCGAAGGAGGATTGCTGTGGAAAGAACGTTACTTTGTGGGAAATAACTGGCATTAATTCATCATTTTAAAAAATGGATGATCAACAGAGAAGAATGTAATAATAACCTTGGACACTCATTTACTTCATGTTTCAATATTTAGGTGCCTTTGAAGCAAAATTATTTGCACTTCTGTCCAATTTTAATTCAAGGCTCTTTAAACAATGGCACTGGGCTCTGTCCCTAGCACTGCCATCTGGGAGATATGTTCAGAAAGGCTTTGAATTATTCAAAGTAAGTTAGCATTCTTGAGATAACTGCGTAAATGCTCTTTTGCCCAAGCTCAACATTCCAAAACCATCTTCACTCAAACAGTCACCGTCTACTATCCTTGTGTAGCAGGCACCATCCAGTTCACTAATAGTTTGGTGCCACATTATCCATGGTTCAGTTGTGCCCGTGATCAGTTTTAAATTTAGATGTACAGCACGGTACCTGGCCATACTGGTCCATGAGCCTGGTGCTGCCCAAATACTCTAATTAACTGACAACCCCCATACAACATTTTTTGAAAGGTGAGAGGAAATTGGAGCACCCAAACCATGGGGTGAACATACCAGCACCTTACAGGCAGCGCCAGATTCAAACCTGAGCCACTGGCACTGTGATGGCATTGTGCCAGCTGCAATGCTAACCATGCCACCCAGATTGTTTGAGTTACAGCGAGATTCTTTTTCTCTCAGGGTGCACAAACCTGGCAAAAATGAACTTCCAGCTTATGAGTATTTCAACCAACGTAAGTAAGTGGTTATATGGTTATATTGCTGGTCAGTGGGACTAGGAGGGTGGGGATTTGTTATGGCATGGACTAGTAGGGCCGAACTGGCCTGTTCTGTGCTGTAAGTGGTTATATGGTTATAAACCAGAATTCTAAACAATGTTTGCAAATGAGTATCAACAATCTATCTGCTGTTAATTGAAGTTCCATTTCTTTATATTTTATTGTGGCTATTAAAGCAGACGGCATAAAACTGATTTAAATTGAGAATAATTTGTACTTATAGAGCCTCTTGACTGGTCAAAACATCTCAGACCTCTCCACATTCACTAACTTGTTTCTTGATGCACATTGAATGTTAAGTAGAGATCTTGCTGATAAATGTCTCCACTTCCAAACAGAAACTTGCATTTTAGGCTTTGAATGGAATAAGTCAGGGGCTTGCACAAAATGTCTTATTGCTTAATCGAACTTGGAAGGTCAAATCTGCGAGTTTACTTTGCTGCTGGATTCCCCATGGAATCCATTTATAGCACTCCACTTTGATAAGGTTCCTCAGCCTTGAATCCTGTGACAGTCGACAGTGGGGCTGTAGATACAAAAAGTAGATTGGGGAATTTAAGTTTTTTTCGTTAGGCTACTTCAGCTTATTTCAATGTTTATTTATGTGCTTTTAACTAATCTTAACTTTTGAAGTAGTACATATAAAGGAAACAATTACAAAAATATTTTTATATGGTAGGCATTTAAAAACATTTAACATTCCTCAGCTTTGACAGCTGGCAAAGCTTAGTGTTGGGTTTTTCTGGCTGTTAAAACTTTAAGTTGTGTGTCTTCAATACTTATTTGAAGGCTCTGCCACTCCTCAGGCTATTATAACAGAATTTAGAATGCTTTGGACTAGCAAGAAAGGTCCTCAGTATCAAGACCAAATAAGTATGTTAGATTATTGATGCTGATGCTGGGTAGCAGGCCTGGGTCAGTAAGATTTGGCCATCATGTCAAACTACATTTAGAGATGTTCCTGCCAAATGAGAAATATTGGAATGTAATATCTGAAAACAGACTCCAGATAAATAATCAATCTTAAAATAGAAATCATTTATTGCAGGCCTACTATGATGGTGCAATTCTGTTGAAAAAAAAGTCTTGGCTTACATGAGACTTCCTACATTACGTCGGCTGAAAATCTTTCCTATCACATGTCACTTGAGAGTATATTTTATAGTTGAAATGATGGAAGGTGCTCCAATAACTTGTTAAAGTAAAAGTAGTTGGTTTAGAATTTGTGTGCGTCTTCCCTTATCATGTATCCAATTAATAGAATGTATAATAACAATGAATTGAACTTTACTGAAAAGAGTTTAAAGACATGCTTCATTCAATTAATGTTGGATGCAGTATAAATGGAATATAAATTCAATAGACTATATGTGTGAGAAGTACATTTACACAACTTTATTTCCATTTACAATGCCGGAAGTTGCAGTTCTATTATGAAAGTTAGTGTTTATTTTCTGTGAATGGATTAAAACTGACACATTCCAGATATCAAATTAAATCCACTTACGTACACAAGATGCTGGCATTCCTGACCAGCTTCGATTAAAGAGACATACTCTTTTGAAGGTTCCCTGGCGCTCGTAGCCTCCATCACATGTGTAAGTGCAGGTTGCCCCATAGTTATTACCACCAGACGTACAAGTGATGTAACCATTGGCAGGGGGCTTTAGAGGAGGGCATTTTCTAACTGTCGTAGAAATAGATAAATACTCAAACTATAGAGAGTTAAAAACAGATGATTAACAGACAATTAATAGAACGAAGTGGGGAGTTATACAGAAATATTGGTTTGGAACAATCTATATATTTTTTTTTTAAAAAGGCATAGCCAATAGTACATTGTATACATCCAGAACTCTGATCCCAGGAGAACATCTCAAATATATAGCTCACTCCTTTTAATAGTTAAATCCAAAGTGCTCATTTCATTTATTTGATGTTAATGTCTCTTTGTTACAGACTTTAGAATCACCTGAAATATGGTATTATTATCTCAAAAGAAATTAGCAAAATTTCTCACAACTAGAGATTATTATTGATAGTTATATGGGAAAATCATTCTATTTATTATTTTGTCTGTTATTTTAGCAGAAGCATTCATTAATTCATTTTAAACATGTCAAACAGCACCATGTTTAAAAAAAGGATAAGGAGTAACACACTGAAATCAATTACAATTTCTATTTAAATATCTAGTTGTTTCTAATTCAATAACCATCTTAATGAATAAAATGCAATATAATTGTTCTTACAATTTGGTAGCATCATTAAGGAAAATATGAATTGAATTAAAATAGAAAATTCCATGAATTTTAGTACTAATCAACCAATTAATAAAACTTGCATCTCAAGCAAAAGAAAAGACCCAACAGCAAACCTACCAAAAGTGGGATTAAATTGAAAAGTAATGTAGTTCTGTTCAACTGGTTTTGAACCTTGGGTAGTTTTGGTCCCTGAAGAAAATGTTTTGAGGCATTGCGCAGGGTGTGCAATGATTTTTTTTCTCTTTACCAGAATTGGAAGGTTATACCTATATTAAGGATTATCCTCAAAGAGGCCTATTGAATTTTAAATAAACTACACACCATAAAAAGATTTACCCTTGTGAGGTACAGCAGAACTAAAGTTCATCAATAGAAGGGGTTTGCAAGAAATCAAGCATGGCACTCAGTAAGCAGTGAGAATGTGCATTTCACTACTCCCTGAGTGGAGTATTATGGATGCATAATAATTCAGCCAAGGATCATGAGTTGGGGTGGAGATGGAGGGATAAAATTAAGAGAGTTTTCAATCCTGGTGGTCATTTGTTGAGCTACTGAGATTGCTTGAGTTCAACCATAGCATTGTGATTTATCAAAATAGACTTTCTGTGGAAAGCTCATTCAAAGAGTTGACTTTTGGTAAGTTACTGCATGATTGTATAATCATACTGAGGCAGGCACAATTGGCAATAGTAGTTAGCACAATGCCTTTATAGCACCAGCGACTGGAACCAGGCATCGAATCCCATGCTGTCTGTAAAGAGTTTGTATGTGTTCTCCCTGGGTCTGCATGGGTCTTCCCGGGGGCTCGAGTTTCCTCCCACCATTCAAAACGAACCAGGGGTGTAGGTTAATGGGGTGTAAATTGGCCGGCACAAACTCATGGGCCTAAATGGCATGCTGTATGTCTAAATTTTTTAAAATTTAAATTAATTTTTTTTTTAAATCTAGCATCTAGGACAAAAAGCAAACAAAATTGGTGGAAAAATCATGTTTTTAGATCATACGTTAAACTTTTGAATAGTCTTAAATATCTGCAATCTTTCAGGCTTCTTTGATCCTTAGAATCCACTTTGTATCAGAGTTCCATGTCTTTCCAAGGCTGAATGAACCTATTTGCAGCCTAAATCTGTATGCTTCTTAACTGAAAAATGTTCAATCCACCCCATGGATGCTAAATATAGTAGAGGGGCCAAATAATTAATCTTTTACCCACTAATTTCCACATTTTCATTGAGGGAAATTCTGGAGCTATTCTTAGAATTCCATCCATTACATCAATGACTAAGATCATTTGAGCCAAGATGTAACTAGAGGTTTACACTGGGCTTTGTTTATTCCCTAAACAAATGATCACATGGAGGTAAATGTTTCATGCATGTAAATGTTTCATAAATGTATCTGCAGATTGCCTTCAGAATCTGGGAGGTTCCAGCATTTTCAAGTGATCTAACTAAGTGAACCTGATATCCTGGACCCACCTCTCCTTTCCCAACCATCTCAACATGTACATGACTCCATCCACAGGATTTGAGATAGGAGGCTATAGCCTTTGCTTTGAGCCATTAGTATACATGGACCAGTGAGACAAACCCATCAGAATTTAGTCCTGACAATCTTTTATCTGTTTTCCCCAAAATTAATTATATGTTATCATGTCATGATTAACACTCCTGATACACAGCAATCTGCTTTTCACTGTTGACTTAAAATCTCAGCTCATTGTTGCTGGTGTATAAATTATCAACCTTCCCAAATGCTCCTTGACCTGAATATCTCTTAAAAATGTCACTTTTTTATTGATGGGATTTTGAAAGTGTTAAATGAAGAGAGCTTTTACATTTGATAGGTGACCTACCATAAACTGTCACAGTGAATTTGCAAGTGGCTTTGTTCCTTTCTCTGTCATAGGCCACATAACGTATAATGTGTTCCCCCTTTCCAAACTCAGACCCTGAGGGTGGTCCTCTCAGAATTAATCTGTAAAAGGATGAAAAGGGAAAGAGGTTCTTAATAATTGGCACAGCCTTCCTGAAGCATATTATAAATTGCTATGTTTTATGCTTCTATCTGATAACTGCATCAAAGTCCAAGCAGTGATTCAAAGGCTACAGGGTTACCCATAATGGCTTCTTCTCGGAAAAAAAAAAGAACAAAAAGAAAAGTATTTAATGTCCGTAATGTTTCCAAGAAATAGGACACTAAATCAAAATTGAGCTAACAGAGGAACTCAGCAGGGCAGAAATAGTCATTGAATGTTTCAGGTCAGGAACCTTTATCAGGACATAAATATAATGTTTGAATGTTTAGTTTATTACTTTATTTGTGCTCATTGATACCACAAAGTGAGTAGGGTGGACGTATGCTGGGGGTGGGGGGGGGTGAGGGCTGGTGGTTGGCAGCATGCATTTCAAGGGCAAGGGAAAAGTACACTGTACCATAATCCCAGGTAACCCTAATGGAAGTTAAGCACAGGTGGGCCAACAATAATGGTCATCTTTCACTCATTAACTGTAATTCATTGTCAGTAGATGACCAGAACAGAGAACCTTAATTGTTGGTTTCATTCTGATGCCCATCATATCCCACCCATGTTTAAATTTCACAAAGATCACTTTGGACTTTAGGCCTATGTACATTTATAAATTACCACTCTTTGTTCAGAAGCATTAGAGATATCTGGACAAAATAGTTTTAAAAGTCAATATAAACTTGACTGTGAATAACTGAAGAGGGAAAAACATGTCTGTTAAATATTAAATCTTGTAAGTGGGTCATAATGTCTTAATTTAAAATAGATTGTTAACATAGACATATGGGGAAACTAATTATCACTGTGTGAACATTTAAATACAATACCAGATGAATATTTTGGTGGTACAGTATCATAATAATGCCTTTCATTGTCAAATTTCAGACAATGTTATCTGTTAAAATGGCTGATACTGAGAATTATTGAGCCAGACATTGATGCCAAGAGAAAGATGATCCTACTTGTTCCAGCAGAGATTTCTACTAAGGATTTAATTTTTCCAGATCTGCCATTATGGATTTTGTACTCCAAGCTAAACTGAGTGAAAATTATTAAGACCTGTTGTGACATATTCCCATTACTTAGGAGCTAGAATAAGCCTTGTTCATGAAAAGACTGAATAAAAACCTTTGAAACTTGATTATGCCATGTCCCCAGGCTTATCTGGCTGTCAAACCTATTAAGGACAATAATGTTGAATATCCTTTATATGGAAATGATTAGAAGTCAATCAAAGAGTCAGACTATTAAAGTTATTAAATATTAGCAGTGCCTATATTTAAATCATTCAAACTAAACAATTAAAAAAATGAAGCAAACTCGATTAATTCAAAATATGCAATAAACGTTCTTTATCCCAGCTACTACATTTCAATGTAAATGAATAGGTTTGCTGTTCCAGCATTAAGTTTAAGTTGTCTTGGATTCAATGGACAGATTCATCATTGAAACTTCTGGGGATGAGTTTGTGTTCTCCTATTGTATCCAATATTGGAGGATAGCTAACTCTTCTTTGGCTTGGCTTCACGGACGAAGATTTATGGAGGGGGTAAAAAGTCCACGTCAGCTGCAGGCTCGTTTGTGGCTGACAAGTCCGATGCGGGACAGGCAGACACGATTGCAGCGGTTGCAAGGGAAAATTGGTTGGTTGGGTTTGGGTGTTGGGTTTTTCCTCCTTTGCCTTTTGTCAGTGAGGTGGGCTCTGCGGTCTTCTTCAAAGGAGGTTGCTGCCCGCCAAACTGTGAGGCGCCAAGATGCACGGTTTGAGGCGTTATCAGCCCACTGGCGGTGGTCAATGTGGCAGGCACCAAGAGATTTCTTTAGGCAGTCCTTGTACCTTTTCTTTGGTGCACCTCTGTCACGGTGGCCAGTGGAGAGCTCGCCATATAACACGATAGGATGTTTTTACAGAATATCCAACATTTCCTGCAGGTTTCTGGCCTGTTTTTAGTAAAATACTGCAAGAGTCTGCTTGCCAATCCGATCTTTGGCCCCAAAGTGTCACTGTGCAAGAACCTCATGAAAATGGAGTTCAGATATAAGAGGGGCTCCATGAAGTGCAGCAGTCTTCAGAGTGTAAATTTTGGTCACTAGGATCTGTGGGAGAATCGCACTGGCTATTGGTTCAATATGTGACATTGATGTCAAAGTTTCTGTTATAAGGAAGAATGAGGTATGGCAGGACAGCCTGCTGAATAGCATAGATTCATAAAGCTTTACAGCACAGATGCAGGCCTTTCAGATCCAACTCTTCTTGCTTATCTGAGCTGGTTTCATTTTCCTGCATTTGACCATTATCCGCTCAACCTTCCTTGTC
The DNA here is from genome assembly GCF_036971445.1 of Narcine bancroftii. Taxonomy (NCBI): domain Eukaryota; kingdom Metazoa; phylum Chordata; class Chondrichthyes; order Torpediniformes; family Narcinidae; genus Narcine; species Narcine bancroftii. Next base: position 24,581,341 of record NC_091476.1, on the reverse strand, counting down.
CATGAACCTAATGCCCATCTGGCAATATGTGAGATGCTTACAGGATCCCGTACAAACACACATGAATAAAATGCAAATGACTGCAGTATTCTGACCTTCACATTTTGGCCACTGGAGTTACTGTGGTGCATCCAAAAGCATTGTGGATAGCAGGTTTAGGAAGGGTGTCAGCCTGCAGTTTGAGTATGTGTAGTCAGGGAGGACATGGACAACTGCCTGGCAGATGAGGAACAGCTGGCAGTGCAGGGCTCCTCTAAGTTCATCTCAGTCTCTAAAATATGACACAATTTTGCAGGAGTTCATTCAGAGCCAGGAAGATGGCACTCAAATGGCTCGTGTGAAAAGGTGGAAAGGAAGTGTGAGAGAGCAATAAAAAGAGAGTTCCATAGTTAGTGGAATGATGGCCTGGACACAACTGCAGGGTGGGATGTTGCTTTCCCGGTGCCAAGGTCAAGGACATCATTGAATGGCTGCAAACATCCTGAAAGGGGAGGATGGACAACCTAAAGTCATGGTCCATCTCAGTACCAACAACAACAGATAGAGAAAGGGAGATCCTACAGGTTGATTTTATGGATGAAGAAAAAAGGTGAAAAAGTAAGGTCTTTAAAGTAGTAACTTTAGGATTATTCCCAGTGTCAGTGCTGATAGCTACAGAAATAAGAAGCGAGGCACTGCCCATTCCCACCTCCAGCCCCATACACTAATAATTATTCACTCTGCCTCATCTGTTCCTGCCTCCATATGCTACTTTTACCCCTTGCCCACCCCATACAGTCCACTGCCCTTTCTACCACTGGCCTTTAGACATGCCTATTCTTGCTGGCACCCAGCATACACCAAGTAACTAACTATCCAGAATATTACAGAGACTGCAGACAAATACTGTCTTGCAGTCATTCAATATGGGAGCAAGTTGGAACTGTCATGGCTAAATAACTCAACTCCCTTCCATTGGCCTGATTACACCTTAGGACAAATGAGACTATCCTTTGGAACTGTGATGCAACCTCAATAATATGTTAGTTTCTTATTATCTTCAGTATCAGCATAATTTGTACAACTGCACATTGCCCAATCTAATCCCATTCTTTCCTGAATTCCTGCACACTCTAACCTCCTACACAGTTTATTCCCAATAACCTCCCACTCCCTCCAAACATTCTAAGACGATTGATGATGAATTGCCCCTCTCGCCTAATACTGACTCCAGACTACCGCTGCTGTTGCCATCTTGGAAGATTAGCTAGTCCTAACAATATGATACCAAACACTCCAAAATGGGTCTGTCTCACACTAACTTTGTGCTGTATTTATCAACCATATCTTTTATCCGTGGGGGGCTCCAATATACTCGAGTCGTCAACTGTCCTGGTTCTGCTACTTTCTCGCGGGAACTTGGACATTTAATCCTTGGAGGCTCGTAATCTATTGAAAACAAAAATATCATCATTTGATTTCATAAATCCAACCCACTCTGAGGCACATGTCGCTTTGCAGTTATTGGTAGATCCATGTCAAAAAATAATTTCCCATGAATGTGAAATGCAGATACGGCATGCAATGTAGAACAGGGTTTAACAGGACAATGGTTAGGAGTATGACCCCCATCTGATTTACTGCCTTGCTAGCATTGAGACTAATGCCAAATGTAATATTATTATTCCTTGGCAAGAACTATCTAATTCAGGACATAACAAGGATCAAGTTTGAGATCTCTTACTTTTGTAAACCTCAATAATGTACAATATTTCTAAAATATTTATCTATTAACTGGGAATATTAAATCAATTTTATCTTTATACAGGCCAAATTATAGAATAGTTGGAGTTAGTCCAGCACACAATAAAATCTACTTTTGGAGAGTTGTTGGTTCCCCATTCTCTGCCAGATTGTAGTTCAGCCAAGTGGAAGTGAAGGGAAATCCCTCTTTCTGATGTTAAATTAGCTTAGTCAATTTCAGCTCAGTTCTCACCAGGGACTAGATCACAAGAAGAAAACTACTTGCAAAACTGCACCAAATGGGCCGCATGGTTAGCATAACACCATTTCCATCCCAGCAATCAGAGTTCAAATCCAATGCTATCTAGAATGAGTTTGTACGTTCTCCCCATGGCTGCATGGGTTTTCTTTGGGCACTCTGGTTTCCTCCCATGTTGCAAAGGTATATAGGCTTAGTAGGTTAATTGGTCACATGGATGTATTTAGGTGACATGAGCTTGTGGGCCAGAAGGAATGGTTACCATGCTGTATCTCTAAAACTAAATTAACAATGTTACTGTAAGAGGGTACTGGAATAACTATGATTAAAAATTAAACAGTTTACACCCACATATGATTGGGTTTCTGATAGAAATTTTATTTTGCTTCTTTCTTTTTCTATTTAATTTGGAATTACTTGATCTTAACAAAAAAAACTTAAATAGAACAATAGAACACTACAACACAGAAACCGGCCCCTTCGGCCCTTCCAGTCTGTGCCGAACTGTTCTCTTCTTAACAAACACAAAATTACATTGAAATAAGTCATTAATATTGCCAGGTTAATCTCAAATACATATTGGATTTTTTTTTTATGATTTCCAGTGTTTTAAAATAGTTTCTAACCCACTTATTTCACATTAGATAACATTGGTCTGAATAATTAAAGGCACGTCACATATATATGAAGCATTTGGTTGATAAATCACAAACAAATAATTTTCAGTAAAATAATACCAGTGAATATTTGCAGGTGCAGAAAGGAAATATCGCAACAACTACAGAAAGTTCCTTCATGGGAGCTGAATCAATAATTTTGTGCTTAAGTTTTTTTTAAATAATTTGCTTTTAATTAAAATGATGTTAACAGTAATAACGCAAGTTTTACCAAAGAGGTTCACGATTGAATCACAAGGCTAGATGATCCTATTGAATAGCAAGTATTAAGATAATTAGAGAAAATTACTTTCTTTTCTTTTCCTTTTACAGTTGTCAAAAAAAAACTCTGCACTCAGAACTTAGTAGGTTCCAGGCTAATTTACCTACACATAAAGGTTCAGTCCCACTCCACTGGCCATTCTGCAGACACACTCTGGTTTTGTCTCCTTCCAGCTGGTATCCTTGCTCACATATATACTCACACTGGGAATCCATACGTATCCCCTTGGAGCATACAAATGATCCATATGGAAATACTAGAAGTGGATAACAGCGTACCTCTATAAAGAAAAGTCATTAAGAAATAAATTTAGATTACTAAAACAGAAACCATCTTGAGGAATGAACATAAAATTCAGTCAGTATCAGGCCAATTTTATGATACTGAGGAGTTCATGGTCAACTTTGTTATGCATATAGGTAGTATAAAACTTGTATGCATAGATAATTACTTGAATAATGAATTCTTAAATCATGATTGTATACAATAATGCAGATATACAATTTTATCATATTATCACTCTTTATTTATCATCAATGCTACCAGTAGGAGTAAACACAAGGTGCTGGTTAATTAATTCCATGGTTGTGCAAGTCTTCACATAAATCCTGTTTCTGAGAGTACACACTTCAAAGTTCTTGATAACACCAAGCACCTTGCCTCTCTCTGAAATCTGAAGGGTCAGCACATTTCTTCAGTTACAGAAAAACCCACCTCACAAGTTTTAATTTCAAATAAATTTGGTAGTCTTCCAATCTGTTATCCAGGAAATATTGCTGGAGAAAGGCCTCTTTTATCCATTTTGCAGGATATGGGCATCATTGGTAAGGATAAACCCATTTATATCTGTCCTGGAGAAAAAAAACTGCTGCAATCTTTCCAAGCAAGTTATATGAACAAAGCTGAGAGGGAAATTCCAAGATTTAGACTGAGTTCAATGAAAGGACAATAACACGTTGTCAAATACTGATGGTGGCATTTCTCTAATATAAATGATGGTATTCCCAGTCCCTGCTGCTTTTTCCTCTATTTTTGTATCTTCTACAGTTCCACAGGAATAAGTTCAAGGGTATTAATGGTATATAAACCGATGCATGGAAGGACTAAATCAGGAAGCAGAATCAGGGTTTAATTCTGTGGTGATTTCCTGTTGATGCCTATGCCTTTGTTGTCTTTGAGCAAACTTTTCTACCAGAAAGGAATTGAGTATAGTATGATTTATTTCACTCTTCCCATTAAACACTTAGCTCCAAACAAAGAAATAGCCCTTTCCTCAAATGAAGCAAGAGTATATTTCTTATTTGATTGATACGATGCTTGCTTTTTGCTGGCAGTTCAGAAGGAAATTTCGTAGTAGATGCTCCTTGTGGTTCACCAAGTTCCTGATGTTCAAAGCTGCACAATGCAACACAGGTGTACAAAATCTTTTGCTAATGCATCTGACATCCTGCTCTTTTACTAAACTCAGCAGGAAAGATTCTGGATCCCATTCAGAACCAATGCAATAATATTTTCATTTATTTGTAATTGTATTTCAACTTGCTTTTTAACTAATAATGCTTGCAATTACATGTGTTTTCATCTTAAAGATGATCAACAACATTTAGAAACAGTGGAAAAAGCATTTGAATGAATAAGCTGTTCAAAGAGCATTGAGGTAGTCTGGGTATGCAGTCTCAGGTTCCACCAGCTGAAGCCTTGTTACCACTTGTGAACTGTTCCACTTTGCAGAGAGCCCTTAACATGAGTAGGCCTCAAGGACATAATTAGTCTGCACAAATTGCTGGATTCCAGCTCTATCCCTGTGCACCCCCCCCCCCACCGCCAACACCACCATCCAACAAGGAATACAGCTGGAGTCAAGCAAAATCCAGCCCAATATTCATTCCATCTTTTCAACTTGTCATATTTATCTTTACATTTTGATACTGTGTCATCATTATTTTAATAGAAAATGGAGAATGAAAGTATAATAAGGGAGTAAAAGAAACACTAGTGGATGTGGTCTTATTCTTCATGATAATGGTTATACCATTGAATGAGCTATTCATTGAGAATAGGGGGCTTTGTAACTAAATAAAAACAATAATCAAGGGGTACTTTTAGCTTTGTACAAACCGAGCAGGTGAAATTGGGAAAGATAGTTGTGAGAACAATTTAACGGAATACATGACAGTTTTCTGAAACAGTATGTTTGGGATCCACCAGGGGATATGCTGTTCTGATCAGGATATGTGTAATGGAACACAATTCATACTTTATAACCTCATAAGAATAGATCTTCAGGGGAAGAGTGATCACAACATAATGGAAGTTCACAATTATTTCAAAGATGATGAATTCGATTTGTTGGAAACTAGACTTCTGAAGGTCTTTACATATGAATGTCGAGCATATTTACCAAAATATATTAAAAGCCATGACAACAGATAATCAATGGAAAAACATTTCATAATTTTCCAAAGAATATGCATTCTCACGAGAGAGCAAACATTCCACGTGTAAATTGATCTATCTGTGACGAACCAAAGAAGATAAAATGCTTGACAGACAAGGCTTAGAAATATGCAAAGGAGAGTAATGGACCTGAGGATTGGGAGAATTTTAGAAACCAACAAATGACAACTAAAAATTGATTAAAAATGAGAAAATAATATTTCAAAATAATCTTGTCATGCGTATAAAAACAAACTAGAAGGATTTATGTGAGAATAAAGAGAGGGAGTTCAAAAAGTAAACCTTGCCCCTTTTTGAAATTGAGAAGGGGAATTAGTAGGGATAAATTTTTAAGAATAGTAGGGATGTTAAGTAAATATTTTGCACCTGTCATCACAGTAGGAAATATGAAAAGCATACCAAAGAAAAATGGTAGCCAATGGGGAAAAAAAAGAGTGAGGGTCTATTTGAGAGAAAATGCTTTTTGAGGATGGATAACATGAACCAGTGGAATTATCTATTTGTATTTCCAAAAGACATTAGCCTAGGGGTCACATGAAAATATTTCCACATTACACAAACGTTCACAGGATTGAGGGGAATAGATAATTACTATTATGGATTAAAGATTGACAGAATTCAATATCTCTCAACAAAATTAAACTTTCTATCAGTTCATTTGAACTAAAAATAGGCTTTATTCACATTAAGTTATTTACAAAAGAAAAATTGTTTGAAGTCTCTTCCCACCCTTAGTTTGGTATCCATACACTTCCATTGCTATACATTGTTACATTCAACTTTTTTTTTACACCATTGTCACCACTGTGACACCTCCTCTGCTGTTTGACAGTGGCCTCTTCTTCTTGGTCTCAGCCCCTCAATGCCCTGTAATACTTGGTCTCAGCCCCTCACTGCCTTGTAATGCCTGGTCTCAGCCCCTCACTGCCTTGTAATGCCTGGTCTCAGCCCCTCACTGCCTTGTAATGCCTGGTCTCAGCCCCTCACTGCCTTGTAATGCCTGGTCTCAGCCCCTCACTGCCTTGTAATGCCTGGTCTCAGCCCCTCACTGCCTTGTAATGCCTGGTCTCAGCCCCTCACTGCCTTGTAATGCCTGGTCTCAGCCCCTCACTGCCTTGTAATGCCTGGTCTCAGCCCGTCCCTGCTCTGTCTAGACTGTGATCCTCCCTACTACAGTGCCCTCATTTTGGCTACGCCAAGCCCCAGTGCTCAGTGTGTCCCTCAGCACGCTGCTGCTGGGGCAAGTCATTTATGACGAGGATGCTGAATCAAACTGTCAGGGAGGATAACCCAACACATATTCTCTATCTTACTAATTATATATTTATTTCCTTAAATAAGAGTGTATAGATCATAAGTATTCATTGTGTATCACTGCTTTAATTTTGAAAGAATGTTGATTGTATGAAGAAAGCGAGACTAAAGCAAATGTGTCCTGTAGTGTACCATGTAGTGTACCAAATGTGTCCTGTAGTGTACCATGTAGTGTACCAAATGTGTCCTGTAGTGTACCATGTAAATCAATAGCAAAATAGAAAATACCAGAGCTCTTTTGCTGCTTGAATTATATTTTCTTTCACTATTCTCATTTTCTCTCTGAGCTCCATCTCTTTTTTTAATTGTCCTCTTTTAGTCATCTATTTCCATCAATGGGCAAGAATCAGACTGAGGATTCATGAGATTTGCCAGACAAAATCCCAGGGGCTAAAACCAGTGATTAAATGACAGTGGCTACATTCACTAAGAGGCGCGATCAGCACAAGTTGCTGTCCAGAGGCCTCACAGTCTCACTGCCTTAAAATCCAAGATGTTAAATGTTATTTCAAGTCTGTTTGAGACTGGGAAATCTGGAAAAGATTTCTTCTGAGCTTCCTGTCCTTTCTGCCCCCCATACTCAGTACCTCATGCATAATTATGCACTGAACAGAGTGCCTCAGGGAAATGACTTCAAGTTAGGCGCCATGCATTTCAATCTGATATATTGCATGGTGAAGAAAAAGTATATCCATTTTGAAAAAGTCGGTGTTATCTGTTTTTTGAAGAATACACATTCATTTGTGGAAATGTTTAAAGCTGATAAAAACAAATTTCTCTATTTTAGGTTATTCTCTTCAGAAGAGTGTTTCTTTTGTCACAAGTGGGAGTTGGATTTATTCATTTATCAAGAAGCTTTTAAAACTGGAACTCAAACCAAGACAGGTTCTAACTAAATTTTCATCCATTGAAGACAGGATATCAATACACTTGGAAGTCCAGCAGGAATCAGTCAAGAGCAGTCAGGGACAAGAAACCTGACTGATTTCTTCCCCACATTGGTGGCTTTTTAGTGGGACCATCGGGTATCCCAAATAGATTGTCTTTCCACTGCTGTTAAACAGGAAAGTCTGCAGAGACTGTGATTAATTAATGGATGAAAGTGATGGAAGAAAGTCAGCAGGTCATCCAGCATTTACAAGAAGCATAGATGCCAACCAGATGGCATTAACAACGACTTCTCCAATTTCCATTGGGCCCCCCCCACCGTGTCTCTTTCCCTATCCCTCTGTCACCTTTCCTGCACCTTCCCACCCCTTTCCTCTCCATTCAGAGAGCTAACCCTTCTCCCATCACCTCAGCTATTTTTTTCTGACCTCCCAACCATATGCACCTATGACCACTGGCCTTTCGGCCTGTGCTCTTTCCCCTGTCCCTTCTCTGCTCCTCCCTCCACCTTTTTATTCAGGTGCCTGTTTGCTTATTGCTCACACCTTGACAAAGGGCTCAGGCTTGAAACCTTAGTTATACAGGTACGCCCTGACTTGCGACCTATGCAACTTACGACCATCCGCACATATGACCAAATTTTTTATTAATTAAGGAAAAATATAAAATTTAAGCAGTTTATGTTGTATTTGTCAAACTATAACAGGCGCCCCATGGTCCATAGGCTGGGTGCGGCCATCTTGATTCCTGTGCGCATGTGCAAGTCTTTGGTTGGCACATATTGGAGTTCGGTTGGCGCATGCACGAGAAGGCTCTTAACTCTCACGCATGCGCCAACCAAACCCCAATACGTGAACCCATACTGCATGCACCAAGACTCTTAACTTTTGCATATGCGCCAACTGAACTCCAATACGTGAGCCCACCATGCATACACCAACCTAAGACTCTTGCATGTGCCCAGGAATCAAGATGGGCGCGCCCAGCCTATGGACTCTGGGACACTAACAAATTAAGTACAAACATTTTGTCTCTTACATGCCCTGTATTCCTGTAAGAGTTTGACAATTGATTAAAAAGTTTGTTTTAAAACTTCGGTACTCCATGTGCACGGGCAAAGTTCCGATTTAACATCCATTTTGCGATACAACTGATCTTTCTGTCCCAATTACAGTCATAAATCTTTGTTTCCAATGAATTCTCTGTGACCTTTTGAGTTTCTCCAACACTTTTGAGTATTAAATGGCTTTCGGTTGCTATTTTTAATAAAATTATTTTACACATAGTAAACACCTGATCGACTTTGATTGTAGAAAACCAATCAGGAGGATGAACCAACACAGGTTAAATTACCGTAATCAAAAGTATCTAATTTATCCAGGTGACTTTGCTCGATGAACGTTATTTGAGCATATTGTACAAAATTTCAAACTGAAGTATGATGTTATTGTAGCGGTCTGGTCCAGCCCAGTACACAAGGGGCTGAATCACCACAGCACGCAGCCTACATACAACTGCCTCCTCACTGAGGAGGAGAAGGGCCAAGTTAAAGAGCAGACTGTGGGGAGCGAGCGTTGCTCCCCAGTCTGTGCGCTGATGTCACTCCTGTGAGCCAGCGCAGCGGGTGGGGCTTTGGTAGTATTGCTTTTTGTAGTGCGGTCTGCTTGAATAAACAGGCAGTTACTGGTTCACTCAGCTCAGTGCAGAAGAGTTCCTTTTTCACAGCACCACCATATTGTAGGCACTACATTATAACCAAAGTTTTCAATTTTTTCATATTTGCTAAACTTTTCAATCTTGTTGGTATTGTGCAATATCCAATTTGGTAGAAGACCATCATTCCATAATAAAATAGATGCAAAATATATTGTCACAATGAATGTCATTTTCTCAGATGTACAATGCTGATCCAAAACTCAATATTACACCGTAACACTAAGGTTTATACATAGAGGCTAATAATAAGGAATAGCAATAATGAAATATTTTTTCAGTAAAGTGTTAAATTTTCTTTTAGATAGTGCCAGATCTAGATTAGTGATTTTTCTGCCAATTTCCAGTATTGACTGTCTTTTAAATTTCAAGGATACTTTGCAATTATGTATACAATTCATTCATAGATGGTGTTGATTGTGATATTTATATATATACTTTATCAGAAATTAAACAACAAGAAATTCCCCCCTCCCCCCCCCCCCCCTGTGTCATGCACTTTTTCCATGCATAAGGTGATGTCCAATTCTTTCCATAAAGCATAGAATTGGTCCTGGAACATATTCAAAATATCTGACTGCATTGAATAGATGCTATTGTGTAATGCAAGTGTGTGCTAATGGAACATCAAATTCTAATTTACTTTTAAGAATCATCGAAAGATTTTGCAACATAAACATGGGCTATCTTATATTAAAGGCAATAAACAAAAGCAAATAATGGTCCAAATCATTCTTAATATGCTGCTGGCCCTATTTCCACTGCTTCGTTTTTTTGCAATTTGGCAAAGTTGATTACATAGAAGGTCCATTGCTGGAGATGGCCACATATCAGAGCAGTCTGTGAGCAGAGACCAGACCTCAGGCACCAGACCCTGAGGCCTTAGTTATAAACCATGCCGATGGTCTCTGACAATTTGCAGATGTTAAAGAATTTGAACTCTTTTCAAATGTTTGTTGATCAGAGATATTTTAAAGGTTCAAAAATATTTACCTGTAAATAATGATCTTTAGTTACTTCAAAACAACTTGACATGCTATCAATTGATTTTAAAAATCACATTACATTTTCCCCAAAATAAATGACCTTTCCATGCTTTAAATATTGATCCAGAATCTCATCTGTTATCTCTGAACCATCTGTAATCCAAAATTGTCTCTAATTTTCTCTCAGACCTCTCTTGCTATATGGAAATTGTATCCTTGTTCCTGGTCTTCTATTATAATTATTGGTTAACACCTTTCCCAATAGATATGTGAATTTAGACCATGCCTATTCACGTAATAATGATTTTCATTTTGCAAACAGTATCAAAGAAGGAATATTTGCCTCTAACTATATGAGGAAAAAAAGGCCGGAAAAAAAAAATCAAATAATCTCTGTAATGTCGCCTTCCCTTTTTTCAATATCAGGTGTCAATTCAACAGCACCCCCAGTGTGCAACAACAGCATTAATGTCACCAAGATGCAGGAGAAGCCAACTGAGTTGAAGAATTTTACAGGTAGGAAAACAGGAAGAAAAAACAATACAGTAAAATACAACATTCTTCAAGGCTAAGGGTCAATGTCACTGACTGCAAAATTGCTGGTGATTTAGAGAATGCCCACTGATAATTCTCTTCACAATGGAAGAAACACAAAATATAATCATCAAGAAAGACTTTGGATTCTGGGACGCATAGATTGCAAAATAAAGGTGGTGATATACATGGAAGCTGAAGGTACATAACCAATTTTTTGTTTCAAAATATTATCAGATGATATCACAATCTACACAAAATAAAATCTTTATTATCCATCATCTATGGGGAATGGGGGTGTTCCAGTTTGATAAATATGACAGTGATACAAGAATATTTTTACATTTCAATAATCTTAATGATTGAAGAGATATGCAGTATTCTGAAGTACTCTCTGTGAGTGCCCTAATTTGGCCCCAGGTATTCCCTAGTGCCAGTTATTGAAGAACACAGTTAGTGAAGAACAGATAGCTGAACAGAACACAACTGCATTTCTGCTGATTCATTATCCACTGTTCCACAATCTCATGAAGTCAGTCTTTGCCTCAACTTGAATTTTTCTGAACATATGCATCTACATACATGTATGCATTAAGGAACCAATCATTAATTGCCTGTATTAACTCGGTGATTAATTTCCAGACTACTTGTGTCCGACATCAAGCAGCTTCATGTTGCTCACTGTCAGAAACCTAAAATCTAACAAAACATGGACTGAAGATTAAACCTTCAATCTCTATAGCCCTGCTTCTTCCTGTTTAGATCTGCACAAATAATTGGTGCGAGATTCATGCAAATACATAACCACAAACTTACCTTTGCATCTGCTGATTCCTGACCAGCGTCTGGTCACTCGACATTCAACCTGCCTGCGGCCTACAAGTCTGAATCCTCTGTCACAAGATATATGACATCGCGTTCCAAGTGTGCTCCTATAGTTTGGACCTCTTGGTGAGTAACATTCTGCTTCCCCATTTTCGATGCTCAATGGATAACACCATCTTGGTTCTGTGAAAAGCAAGTTTAGTTTCAACTGTGTTGAAAATTTAGATTTTCTTATCCGTTCTGTCTAAAATGTATCAATTAGGGAATGGTTTCAAGCATAACTGCCCTTCATAAGTGAGTATATTTTATGCCCAAACAAAAGCAGCAGAATTTGATGGAAGGAACTGCGACCAAAAATAATCTGTTTAATGTACTCCAAATCACTTCTCATTTATCCCTCATTTCCTTCCACTTTATCCTACTCTTGGATAATGTGGCAACTGACCACATTGACAATAAACAAGTTAAAAGGATAAAGTGAGTGAAAGGAATAATTCACAGATGCCTGTGGTTCATAACAAATCCATGCACATTAAGCCAGAGGTGGAACTTGCAAGTGTCACTCTTGTGACTGTTTATAATGTATGTGCATGAGATGTCAACAAGTTAATGGCTCACTCTAAGAAAACACTGTCTATCCCAATTATGCTTCCACAAAACATCAGTGTGAACACAGTTTCTATCAGGGATAAAGGGAAGTAATTTATTTCAATCTGTCTGGAGTCCTGAAAGCCAACTGCATTTCCCCTCCTGATATCATAGCTGAAATCTAACATTTTAGAAAACTGGAGGTGTTGAACTTAGACCTTATTTCACAGGTGACTTTTAATACCTGAAAATAAAAGATGGTATCACTAAGGTTTGGATTATTGTGCAAGATGACCAAATGGTTGTGGTTTCACACAAGATCTTTATGAGCTTTAACAAAGCAAGGAAAGAAAAACAGAAACTGAATCTTGAATCTTGAGATGAGTGAATACTTAGAAATGAGGAACACAATATGGATCACTTCAATCCACCAAACCAGAAGAACTCTTGCATTATTTCATTGTAAATATTTTTGGTTTACACCCCCACTATCATCCAAATAAGCCATTTCCAATATTGATCACTGTGTGAATAATAACTAGTTGAGATTGTTATAAAACTTATTTTTCTTTACTTCTCTGAACCATATCTTCTTCCCATTACTTACTTTAATATAATATTCTAAAATTAAATTTTCCACACTATTTAAGCTGCCTCCAGAAAATCTCCTTTTCTTTTACGTTACCATTCCTTTCTCATCGATCTGATAAAAGAGATCAATATTATGGTCATTCTCTGTACTAGTTCAAATGCTTGAGAGTTTCCCCAGAGTTTCATAAAATACATAAAAATTACAAGTCCAGTGATGCCATTTCCTAGGGTTTCCAGTCTATCATCATTCTCAATTATTCTCCAAAGCCAATTTCCTGGCACCTCTTGCTTCACCATCGCAGTTGTATTAATTAAATGGTAATTGCAATTAAAAGTCACTTCATTTACATTATCTTCTGCTGGCAGAGCCTAAATTCCAAACAAACTCGAGGTCCCTTTGGCAGCCCAATCCACCAGTATTACAGATATGCTATATGACTATAAGTTATCATTTATCACAATTAAATTAGCCAGAGTTTCAGTTATTGACAATAGTTTTAAATAGTATTTTGAATAATCTACTGATAATTAGATTATCTTTTGCGGAACAACTCGATGTCTGAACATATGTAACCCTATTTTGTTTAAAAGCAAAAGCGTGTAAATTCAGGAAAAAGCCAATGAAACAGAAAATGTTGGAAATAACGTACAAAGATAAGTAGTGTTATTGTTTCAGGTCATCACCATCTCATCAAAACATTTTTATCCACAGATTTTGCCTGCCTGCTCAATACTTACTGCATGTTCTGTTTATGTTTTTTTTTTTAAATTCCCATTTACTTCTTTTAAACTCCTGTCATTTTTATCAGGTAGTCATACAGGTATCCTAAATTTAACACATTCTCAGCAGTTATTTTGGAACAATTGTCTCCATACAATATACAAGGTATTAAGGAAAAATTAAATGAGAGACCTCCTTCAGAGACTGAAGGTGGAAGAAGAGAAAATTGAAAAGATAAATTATATATCTGTTGACTCTCCTTTTTTCTCCTAACCTGCTGAGTTTTTTTTGTTCTAGATTCCACCACCTGCAGTCTCTGTTATCTATTAATGGCTAAGTTTGTTTTATACAGCAAGTTCCCACATTCTCATAATAAGACATGGGTGTTTATTTTGTTTTCATTTATATTAATAAAAAAATATCATTATAATTAAAGTTAACTTGATTTTACATATCAGAGAAGCTGACTAAGTGAGAACACAGATATGTTGGAGGTATTCAGCAGGTCTTTCAGCTTCCATAAGAGGTCAAGATGGATTACCAATGTTTTGGGCCTGAGTCCTTCTTCAAGGTTTCCCCTCAATGAAAGCTCACCTTTATAATTCATGTCATAACTACTTTCAGTGTATTGAACTCTGTAATTGTCATCATGGCTTCCAGCATAGAAATATCCAGATCCTGGGGAAAGAAACATTAATATGATCAATAGACTTTTATACCTCTTTTCCATATACTTCAGCAATATTCTATTGCCTTATCCAATAGTACTCACTTTGAAGTCTTGTTGGACATCACCATGACAGGAGAAATTTGAACAAAATTTTTTGATCAATGGCCAGGTTCTTGAAATGATTTATGATTCATGTGGATTTGCAACACATCAGTTGAATCAGACTAACTAATACAATACATTGACAAAGCCAAGAGGGAAGAATCAATCATTGATAACTTTGGATAGACATTGTTGGATGTCTGATATCCACGAATCATGTTGGCAATGCTAGATGCAGCTTCTTTTTACCTAGCACCAGATGAAGTTCTGATGAACAAGATAAACTTATTTGGTGAAGCAACAAGAAAATATTCAATGCTTTGTTATGGTAACTAAAATATGTCAATATTTGGAAACTTATGTGTTGAAGAAGATTCACATGGTCAACAGAAAATTACATCCGAGTTCAAATCGCCCAAGTTGAATCCTCAGTCACATGTTCCACATCCAGGGTCAAGCAGAAAAAGCAGACAACATCAACAAGCAGTAGCTTTTGTAAGTGCTTCTTGGTATTTTGTCATAATCTAACATGGCCTTATTTAATTTACAACACAAATGCCCATGTCAAGGCTGTTTAACTTTATCTTTCAAGTATTCCTGGTGGATATACACCTCTTACACAATTCCACCGACAACAAAGTGACCTCTTCTGAGCAGGTGACATTACGGATAATGAGAAGTGTGTATCAATGAACTAGTTCTGGATTAAATGCCCTTCACTAGACAAATTAAGCATTGCCAGGTTCTCTGAAATTTCATTCCTCTTGTTCAAAGCTTTCCATATTACACATGGGACACAAAGATTGCTCCTGGACAGTTACATACAAGGTGCATTGCCAGATGGAGGCATTGCTCCTGAGAACAGATCAGTCTTTTGTGGACACAACTTTTCATCCTGAATTCATTAATTATCTGAACTATTTGGCACTTTTCCTTCTGGGGATAAAATGTCTGCTAAAGGTATAGAGCCAAATTAAAAAGAAACAGTTGCAAATATGTCTAATACTTTACTTTGTAATGAATGAAAAATCTGACTTTCCTGACATCTCCCTTCCCAGGTCTCTAATTATGTTCCAATATGCATCAGCAAGTAGTCCCCCATTTCTCCATTATCAATATCATAGCACAGTGGCACATCAATAAAGATTCTGGAAACTCACCCATGCTATCTATTCAACACTACAGGAATATTTATTCAGTGAATTGGTAAACCATCCAGTCCTGTTTTTTTTTTAAATTCAGTCAGCATTGAATTATTGCCCTGAAAGAGAACGTGACAGCATAGCTACAGCGACACAAAGGCATGGATAGACCACACCCAGGACATCATGAGCACTTTAGGGCCTTGAGGGAGTGGTCCCCAAAGGTTAAATTAGAAAGAATAATTGCATCAAGTAAGTTTGTAGATGCTGGAATAAAAAAGTGATATCAAAGGAAATGGAAAAGATTGATGGAGAAAAGCTTCTTCCATTAGTGATTGCATCGCGATCTTTAAGTTGGCAATATTTCTAAACAGAGATTTGTAGAAATTTTAACTTATTTTCTATGGATGGCAGTTTTGAATTTTTAATTTATATTTTAAATTTAGACGTACAGCACTATAACAGGCTATTTTGGCCCATAAGTCCTTGCTGTCAAATTTACACCCAATTAACCTATTCTCCGGTACATTCCGAATGGTGGGAGGAATCCAGAGCCCCCAGGAAAATCCCACGCAGACATGGGGAGAACGTAACAACTCCTTACAGACTATGCAGGATTTGAACCCTGATCCCAATCGCTGGCACTGTAAAGGCATTGCGCTAACCACTACACCAACCGTGCCACCCCAACAAGGATATGAAGAAAAGCCTGGTTTAGAGTGAGGAGAAAAAAAAAATCACCGTGATCTTATTGAATGCCAGAAAGGCTCAAGCTGCACCAAAGTACTCTTTTATTAATTATTTTTCCTGTAAAAAACATTGTAATCACAGAATAATGAATGAGAATTTTGATCCGAGTTAATATATCCAGACCCCGAGAGCAATTGTGCATCTAAGCCAGTGGTTCTCAACCTTTTTCTTTCCACTCACATATACTTTAAGTATTCACTATGTCATAGGTGCTCTGTGATTAGTAAGGGATTGCTTAAGATGGTATGTGGAAATAAAAAAGTTTGAAAACCCCTGTTTTAATCGTACCAATTGACTTATTATGTGCAGGGTTTCATAACTCCAAAGGAAATGAGCCAATGACAATTTTTCTCGAGCAAAATATTTCAGTAACAATGGGGTCTAGAGCAGTGGTTCTCAACCTTCCCTTCCCACTCACATACCACCTTAAACAATCCCTTACTAATCACGGAGCACTTATGGCATAGTGAATACTTAAAGTGGTATGTGAGTGAAAAGAAAAAGGTTGAAGACCACTGATCTAAGCACATGAGGCAAGTATGTAATGATAGTAAAAACACACAAAAATGCTGGAGGAACTCAGCAGGTCTCAAACCATCCATAGGAGGTAAATATGTGCTTGAGCCCTTCCTCAGGATGCTGTGAGACCTGCTGAGTTCCTCCAACATTTCTGTGTGTTTTTACTACAACCACAGCATCTGCAAGCTTTTGCCCACTTCAAGGACGTAGTTAAGTATGCCTTCTGTGATCAGAATATTGACTACAAGCGTTTGGACCACATGATCCAGCTGTACAAAACATTGTTGCAATCACACATAGTGAACGGTGTGCAGTTTTGGTCACCCAGTTATAAGAAGAATATCAATAGGTTTGAAGAAATATAAAGGAGATTCACCAGGATGTAGCTGAAACTGGAGCTCTTCAATTGTAGCTAGAGTTCCACCCAGGCCATGTCTTCTTCTCACTACTAGCCTCAGCAGGGAACTACAGGAGCCTGAAGACAAACACCCAATGGTACAAAAGCAGCTTCTTCCACTCTGCCATCAGATTTCTGAATGGGCAATGAACCACGGGCAGACACTACCTCACTTTTCCCTTGCACTCGTTTATTCTTTTTTTTTTTAAAAAACCATAATTTTTAACGATTGTGCACCTGTAATGCCGCAGCAAATCAGATTTATTCATTAACGTGTAAGAGACTGAGCAGTGACCTGAAAGAGGTTATAAAACCATGGATACAGTCATTTTTTTTCCAGGGAAGATGATTCCATAATTAGAGGTAATTAAGTTTATTTAGGTTCATTTTCACAAAATAACATTAAAAATGCTTTTTTTCTGCTGCAAGGCAAAGAGCTGCTAAAAACATTGCCTGGCATCCCCAATAACAAGAGAAAAAGAAGCAAAAGAGTTCCTTCAGAGTCACTGACTGTCCCTGGATTCGTTATAGTGGAAAAACCTGAAGAGAGATTTAAGGAGGAGTCTGCATCTGGAAAAACCTGAAGAGATTGAAGGAGGAGTCTGTATCTGGAAAATCCTGAAGAGATTGAAGGAGGAGTCTGTATCTGGAAAAACCTAAAGAGATTGAAGGAGGAGTCTGTATCTGGAAAAACCTAAAGAGATTGAAGGAGGAGTCTGTATCTGGAAAAACCTGAAGAGATTGAAGGAGGAGTCTGCATCTGGAAAAACCTGAAGAGAGATTTAAGGAGGAGTCTGTATCTGGAAAAACCTGAAGAGAGATTTAAGGAGGAGTCTGTATCTGGAAAAACCTGAAGAGAGATTTAAGGAGGAGTCTGCATCTGGAAAATCCTGAAGAGAGATTTAAGGAGGAGTCTGTATCTGGAAAAACCTGAAGAGATTTAAGGAGGAGTCTGTATCTGGAAAAACCTGAAGAGATTGAAGGAGGAGTCTGCATCTGGAAAAACCTGAAGAGATTGAAGGAGGAGTCTGTATCTGGAAAAACCTGAAGAGATTGAAGGAGGAGTCTGTATCTGGAAAATCCTGAAGAGATTGAAGGAGGAGTCTGCATCTGGAAAATCCTGAAGAGATTGAAGGAGGAGTCTGCATCTGGAAAATCCTGAAGAGATTGAAGGAGGAGTCTGCATCTGGAAAAACCTGAAGAGATTGAAGGAGGAGTCTGCATCTGGAAAAACCTGAAGAGACTGAAGGAGGAGTCTGCATCTGGAAAAACCTGAAGAGAGATTTAAGGAGGAGTCTGTATCTGGAAAAACCTGAAGAGATTGAAGGAGGAGTCTGTATCTGGAAAAACCTGAAGAGATTGAAGGAGGAGTCTGTATCTGGAAAAACCTAAAGAGATTGAAGGAGGAGTCTGTATCTGGAAAAACCTGAAGAGATTGAAGGAGGAGTCTGTATCTGGAAAAACCTGAAGAGATTGAAGGAGGAGTCTGTATCTGGAAAATCCTGAAGAGATTGAAGGAGGAGTCTGCATCTGGAAAAACCTACTGAAAGAAACTGTGTAAGTGGGTACAATTTTGATGTTCAAAAGGCTTTTGAATAAATATATGGATAGGAAGGGCTCAGATGCAGACCTAATCTAGTCCAGATTGCATCATCACCTCTGGAGTCCAGGGTCCTTTGGCCAATAGACATTAAGGAGAAAATCCAGGGTACAATTTTCTCAGACACTTGAAATTTGTATCGTACCAGTGTGATTATTACCAATGATGGGGTTTTTTAATAGATATGATGTTACAACTGTAGTGGATGTCGGTGAGAACTGTGTGTAGTTCCAGTCGCCCGGCGAGAGGTGTAGAAATGAGGATGTTATTGGGACTGGAGTTAGTAGGAGAGTCTGGGACAGGCAGGAGACGCAGAGTGACCTTAAAGAGCGTTATAGAGTCAATGGAATAAACTGTTCTCGGACCCAAAGAAAGCCCAAAAATTTGCTGAACGTTTACAGGACTGGAGAAGAGAGGAGGAGGAGTGACAAGAAGGATGACCACCAAGAAAATATACAAGTGAACCAGTGCGGACTCAAAAGTCCAACATGGCCTGTTTCCGCTCCGTAAATGGTTATATGGTTATATGGTTATATATAAACATAGCCACTGCGCTTCAGAAAATAATTCCCAAATTCCCGGAACACTGTCTGTGTAAAAAGATTGGAGCAGAATGAGTGACTCATTCCCATTCTGAAATTTTACATGCAGCACCCCTGGACATTATTGCAGACAGTATGCAGTCCAAATGGAATTGTAGACGGTCTGCAAAAATAGGCTAATGAATAACGCGTATTTGCAAGTCCTGCCTATTTATTTACCGTACTTCCTGTATTCAGTGTAAACTCACGTCAGGAAACGGAGATTTCGATTTTTGGCCATTAGTGTCCGATTCTATTCTATACATGCACATTTTCAAAGGAAAACCTATCACAAGACTTCTCATTGTCCATGAGAGGCGAAAGAACTAAAGCAAATGAGATAATTGCAAATGAGGGGAGGGGGGAAAAGAAAAGGCAGGCATGAAGTGGACCAAATGTGTGCCCTTTTTGAGATTGGCCATTCATGCAACTGCTGTATTCCTTTCCCCATCATTGAAAACAGTTTCAGCCACACTGGCTGTACTCCATTTCACTTGCTATTTAATTTTTTTCTTCATTCTATCTTATTTCCTTCAGGGAACTTTCAAAACTCTCAAGCCCAAATCTTTTCGTTTGACCATCTGCAATATTCAGTGATTTTTTGAAGAAGTCAGATCATTATATCTAACTAAACATTACTTCAGAATATTGACCTTCAGTGGCTTCTCTAGGTAAATAACACATGAAATTTTAAAGGCCAAAAATAAAAGAATACAACCAACATAGATAATTGTCTATTATAACGTATATACTCATTTGGATGATAAACTAAGTAGGATATTTGCATCAAATTCAATTAATCACTTCACCAATAATCAAAAGGACTGCTTTGATTTGCCAATTTAATCTTAAAATAAAACAATGTGATTGGCAATGCTGTAAATAATTAACAAACCTGATAAAATAGGCCTTAAAGTGTTTATTGGATGTAAACAACTTTTTAACTATACACACTATATTTATGGCTACAACAGTTAAGCTAGTCAAAAGATTTGGTTTGATAGTTATACATCAGTGATTTTCAAACTTTTTCTTCCACTCACATATCACCTTAAGCAATCCCTTACTAATCACAGAGCACCTGGGGCATAGGGATTACTTAAGGCAGTATGTGAGTGGAAAGAAAAAGTTTGAAAACCACTGTTATAGATTTTCCATTTTCAGTGCAGATCAAATGTAGAAATCAAGTTTCCCCCCCCCCCGCCCCCTCATTAAACAAGCAAAATAAAACCTCTTTAATGAGTGGCCACAGGATTCCATCAGAAGGTGAGAAGTAAATGTGTGCCAAGTATGGTGATCAAGTGACCCAGACGATACAAAAACAAGTTAGTGGACAATCTACAATGCTCATTATCACAGCCAAAGTAATGTTTGGAATGCTAAAGATGACGACAGTGTCTTAACTAAGGTGAAAGAAATTTAATGGAAGGAATTCTTACTCCTCTCCCACCCCATCAACTTTAGATGATCACCAGGGAACACTGTTAGAAAGTATACCAGCGAGGGCATCACATAAAATGACACAAAGCTCATCATTGATGCGCTTTTTGCTAAAATAGAATGTGAATATGGGTACGCGAATATTATTGGTGGAGCAAATAGAATTGACTACATTCCAATTAAATTGATGCATTTCTGGATATTGGAGGAATAAAGAGACAAAGGATCAGGAAAGGAAAGCTCAAGATGTCTCAGTTATAATCCTGTTGAATGACAGAGAAAGCTCAAGTGGTTGAATGGACTTCTTCTGATCAGTTTTCTTATACTTTGGAGTTTCTGAGAAAAACAGAGTAATGTGGAAAAGAGTAGGCATTTTTTTTAGGTTGGAATTGCAAGCATGAATGAAAGTCCATCAATATGAAATGTTAAATATGTTCTTTCTCCACAAATGCGCCCTGATGTGTTATTTCCAAAATTCTGCTTTTAATAAGAGATTGTTCAGGTTTTTAAATTCAACAAAAAGTTTCTCAGTGTTGAATCACATGGGTTTTCATTAAACCTATTCTTCTGAGTCATTCTAGAAACACATAGTTGAAATGAATCACCTTTGACTCTCCATAGGGGATGAGACAGGAACTCATGACTCATTCCACAAAACAGAAAATAAATTTATTCTCAATGTACATGTAGGGCTGGTGACAAACATTTCAGAAACTTAAACCAGCCAATATAGTAACTTGATCTTGTGTCTTCGAAGAATAATAATAATAAAGCAATAAAAGTATATTTCTGGCCATTGTGTAACTAGGAGGGGGGGGAATAAGAAAGTAAACACAAAAAATTAGAAAGATAAAATGAGAAGGTAATTTGTCATCATATCAAAGCAATTCTCAGAAAGTGATACACTAAAATGTTGATTGATTATTGTACCAGGGCCTATCATTTAACAGAACACTCCTTAACTCACTTATGAAGTAGTAAAAAAGTGTTACATCAAGTATGCCTGCATGTTCTGTACTTCTATGCAGTAACGTAAAGGTGCAAGTGCCTGGAATCCACTGACGTAAATACTGCAGCTGTTTGGCAGTTGCTTTATGGAACAGCTGGTTTGTCGTCCTGAATAAAGTGAAACAGTGTGCATAATGAGTCAATTAGGTACAATTAAAACAGTGGTTTTCAAACTTTTTCTTTCCACTTACTTCATAAGTGAGTTAAGGAGTGTTCTGTTAAATGATAGGCCCTGGTACAATAATCAATCAATATTTTAGTGTATCACTTTCTGAGAATTGCTTTGATATGATGACAAATTACCTTCTCATTTTATCTTTCTAATTTTGTGTTTACTTTCTTATTCCCCCCCCCCCCCCTTCTAGTTACACAATGGCCAGAAATATACTAAAATAACAAGTAACCACAGCATATCTACTGGAATATACAAGGAGAAATGAGGGAACAAATCGGCAATGGACAATCATTCACATCACACAAAGATCTTTTGTGTACCACCAATCCAATGCTTTTCTTCAGCAAGGTGACCTCTGCCAGGAATTGGTCATTTGTAAACAGGGAAAGCGATAGAAAATATGTTTGTCAATAACATGGGGATAACCCCGTTGGGATAAACTTTCTTGATTTAATGTAGAGTTCAACAAATTTGCTTTCTATGTGTGCATCAAAACTGCCCAACACATCTGTGACATTTTCCTCTCTTCAATAGCAGAGTCTAAAATAACAGGCGCATTCATCAAGGACCCCTTTGACCCTGTACACAGCATCTTTCAGCAGCTCCCATTGGAAAAGAAATAGAGTAGTATCAGAGCCAGTATTTGGAACAGCTTCTTCCCACAGCAGTGAGATGCTGAACAACCAAAGGAATAGCTCACATTAACCATCTGAGACCCTCATATTTCTGAAAATTTTATTTATTTATTTGTATTTATGAATACTTGGCCTGCACATGTATTGTTTGTCTGTATGTGTGTTATATCTGGTGTGTGTCTGTATGTTTTTCACTGAGTACCGGAGAATGCTGCTTCGTCATGTTGTACTTGTGCAATCAGATGACAATAAACTTGACTCTGAAGGAGAACTGGTTATATTTGCTTATGTGATTCATTTGAAAAACATATGGAGCTGATAGGGAAATAGGAAAGAAGAAATAAAATTATGGCCCTGATCACATGACGACAAACCAGCTGTTCCATAAAGCAACTGCCAAACAGGTGCAGTATTTACGTCAGTGGATTCCAGGCACTTGCACCTTTACGTTACTGCATAGAAGTACAGAACACGCAGGCATACTTGATGTAACACTTTTTTACTACTTCATAAGTGAGTTAAGGAGTGTTCTGTTAAATGATAGGCCCTGGTACACATTGGATCTGGTCCCTTACTTGTATGCCCCATTCTTTAGAACAAGCTTTTTGACCTTCATTAAATATACATGTTAGTAAGTACAGGTAAATTATTTTAAACATTATTTTACACCAAATAAATATTGATGTGAATTTAATTTATAATTAATTTATTTTTAACTATATAAACTGTTTATAAAAATCTCTGATCAGAGACAGTTGGAAACAGCAGGAAAATCTTCTGACAGCATGAGCTGTGCAATGACACCAGGGCCATCCATTTGTGCAGCCATAGTTGTCTCAAATGAATAATTCTGTTGCCCAGATCATACCAGCTGAGCCTGAATCCTCTATTCTTGAGCAGAGTCAATATCTTGATGCACATTCTCATCATAAGGACACAGTGTTTTATAGAGCAATTTAAGTGAACAGCAGGAAGTAGAAGAGGTAGAAGAAAGGGAAAGGAAATAGCAACCTAAATACCCCTTCCTTTTCTTTTATAAATATTTTATTCAGTTTAACATACAAACTTGCATACAACATTTAAGGAAAACACATAACAAGTGATCTCATACAAGTACAAAAAAATTATGGAACTACATGAGACAGACCCCTGATCCACATGAGAAACAAGTTATTGAATAAATCTGATAACCGTGTTAAACCCATATTTGCCAAATTAATCTAAATAAAAATTGATAAAAAGAAAGAACATTCAAAATTCTTAATTCTTCCAATCATGATCGTATTCTATGAATGGGCCCCACATCTTTACAAATTGAAATTTTCTTTCTTCAATATTGTATCTAATTTTTTTCCAAGCTTAAATAGGACATTACATCATGTAACCACTGTGTATAGGTAAGTGAAGAGTCATCTTTCCATTTCAATAAAATCGCTCGTCTGGCTATCAGCATGGTAAAGGTTAAAATTTACTCCTGAATTGCAAACAGAAGTATATCTGGCTCACGTGAAAAAAAAACAAAGCAATTAACAGACATGGGTCTATTTTGATCTTAAAAATCATTGATAAAGTTTGAAAAATGTCTTTTCAAAATCTCTCTATATTTGGGCACTCCCAAAACATATGTATCAGTGAAACTTTAAAAAAATTTCACATAGTGGATCAATATCTACACAAAAATGAGATAATTGAAGTTTGGACATATGTGTTCTATGCATCACCTTAAATTGTAATAAGCAATGCCTTGCACAAAATGAGGAATCGTTAATCAAGCTGCGAGTAGAGACCAATCTTCATCTGAAAACATTGTTCAAATCTTGTTCCCTTTGTGCCTGAAATGTGCATATAGAACTCATCTTATTTCAGTTCCAGTAACCCCAAACCATTTATTCACCAAAATATGTACCTGCCAATAAACTTCAGGGCAGCCTTTTGGCTAAATGCTAAAATAAGACAGCACCAAATGAACATTTGAATGTGAATTGATAAAGAATGTCATCTTCTACATTAAAACCCTCAAACCTAATAACATAAACTTTAAATGATTCAGCATAACCAAAAAAAGACACCTTTCTGAAACTCAAAGTAGAATAGATGGCTAAAACACTAGATATTTCAGCTGTAAAATTAATTGAAATATAACTTAATCATAAATATTTCACAATCTTTCATAGTTTTACTAGCAAAGATTGCATTTTTTTAAAAAAAGCATTTGGCAAGTGTGAGTTGATCTTGATTGGATGCTTGTGAAGTAATTACACATTGACATTTCTAGTATATGGTCAACATTTTTCTTTTACCTTAATGCACAATGGAAATAAGAAGGCCTGTAGCAGACACTTCCAGCATTATACTGTAGATCACTGAGTTGGATAAGAGAGAAAAAGATTCATGAAAATCATTCTATTCATCATCCATTCATATCAAGTCAGATATCCTTTCAAACTTTGACAGGTACATAGTGGAAAGTATTGGCTGTTTGCATCACAGCCTGGCATGGCAATACAAGTGCCCAGGAATGCAGAATGCTGCAGAAGACAGAAAACATAGCCAGGATGATCACAGGTTCTGACTTCCTATCCATTGCAGTTATCAAATGAGAGGTGCTGCCTCCAGAAGGCAGCCAACATTCAGGCTGAAGATCAGCACCTCTAGATTCAAGAACAATTTCTTTCTAATAATTATCAGACTTAAGATATTGTCTCTTAATTTAATCCAGTTCATTAACTGTTATATGTATTTCTTTACATTTCCGTCTGCAGCAAGTAAGAATTTTGGGCACATGTACATTGTATGACTATCAACTCATTATCATTATTTTAATTAATCATATGTACTTCTGCCTTTATAAGGTACTGTAAGTCTACCAAATGCATTTAACCCCTTAAGGCAGTTATTTAGTAATCATTCCCTGATCCTCCAATATTTATCCTCACAATTTTCTGAGTAAATCTAGGCCTATGGGCCTCCACACGCAATATTTTGATGCCCATCTACATGACTTCCTGAATTCTACTAATATCAAATCCTATGATTTTTTGTTTCATCCTCAAACAGGATAACTTTTTTTCAGAAATATAAGAAATTCAGCCTCAGATATCTTGCTAGGACTTTGTTTTGTGTATCCACGCTTGTGAGCTTGTGGCAAAAGGTTAAGCTGTTGTTTCTTTTCAGCAGGTATATTGTAACTTTTGAGGTTGTGAGTTGACACAACCCTTCAATAGAACCTTAGCTTCAATTTTGTTCCGGGATGGACTAGTAGGGCCAAACTGGCCTGTTCTGTGCTGTATAGAGTTATAATGGGATCAACAATGCAATCCCATTCTAAATGGTAGCTCCAAAACCCTCAGACAATTTATTTTAATTAATTCAATCTATTAACTATTCCATAATGTTGAATGCTATATTGTAACATTTCAAGATTCAATCTTCTCATGTATTTTTTAATCTTTTAAAAATATTTTATTGATATTTTTACAATATTAAAAAATTGGACAATACAATTATGAAGTGGAAAAAAAAAGGCAGGCAAAGAGTCACCAATAGTATTGCCCAGCACCCCTTAGAATAAGAGAATGAGAAGCAAAAAAAAGATTCCCTTCAGAGACACTGAGTGTCCATGGATTCATCTTCAGCATTCCCACAGCCTCCACAGATCCCTGTTCAATCCATTGGCAACCCAAGCTCCAGATTTAAACATCCAATATGATCAGGAAGCCTTCAGTGCCCGAGGCAGCACGTGAGCATGAGCCAGTTGCCAGCAGCTCGCAGCTTGTGTGGGTCCTTTGGCCACACGTCGATAGCAGCCCGCAGCCTGTGTGGATCTTACAGCCACTGAGCCCCTCGATGGTCCACTGCTGTAGCCACCGATCTGTCAGATTGCTTCCTCTGCTTTTCCTTCTCAACAGGGTAGTACCCTGCGCCAGCCCATTGCTCCCTCAGAGTCTCCAAAGCCTCATGACTGCTGTCCAACATATGCACTGTCATTTTGAGCACAAACTCCACAGTGGCAGCATTTTAATTAAAAACACCATTGGCTCCTTTAACAGGCCATTTAAAGTCTGTATGGAACCATCTACATTAGGACCAGGTGGTCGGAACCTGTGGAGCAGCACTGTGTCTCTGCTCTCCACTCTCCAGCAGCAGTGTTGTCATTACAAGAGCTCTGCCAGTTCTGCCATTTTTTGACATCCTCATCCTTATTGGAATTTAGTCCTCACTACCTTGTTTTATTATCCAGAAATCTGAAGCGACACCCAGTTGAAAAATTAAAGACCAAAAACAAATCAATAGTGCATGATAAAATAAAAATAAATACAAACATAAGAGTATTCCTTCAATTAGAGAAGGACCTGTGGGCCTGGATCCAAGGGTTTTGAAGGAAGTGGCTATGGACCTGGTAGAGGGACAGGCTGTCATCTTCCAAAATTTCATAAACATGGTCCACACATTCCAAGGTAGCCAATGCAACCTTACTATTAAAGGAAGAAAAGAGAAAACAATTAACTAAGTTGGCATGACACTAATGGTTGGGAAAATGCTGATACATTTTTTAACTAAGGAAATAGTAGGATGATTATGTGGATGATATGGATAAGCAAATGAAGTGTAACATATTCAAGTTTGTTGACGATACAAAAGCAAATGGCAGTACTGATTGTGAGAATGATGCAGAGAGGCTTTAGTTGGATAGAAGTGGGCTCAGGGAATGGGTGAGGAGATGCCAAAAGGAACATAATGAGAAAAAAATGTGGAGTTTAATGGAAAAAAAATATAGAAAGGCATGTTTTATTTTAAAAAATGGCAAGAGATTGGAAATCAGGGGAACTTGAATGCCCTTATACAAGAACCACTCAAAGTTAATATGTAGACTCAGCAAGCAATTAGCAAGGCAAGCAGTATGTTGGCCTTTATTGCAAAAGGATTGGATTCATGAGGAGAGGCACCTTGCTCCAATTATGTAGAAACCTGCTGAGACCACATCTGGAACACCGCAGAAAGGTCTGGTCTCACTACCCAAAGACAAATATATTTGCAATCCTGGGAGTGTAGCACCTGATTGATACATTGGACGAGCAGTTGTTATAAAAGGAGAAATTAAGCAGATCAGACCTATATGTTCCAAGTCCAGGGAACAAGAGTCTCATTGAAATTCACAATAATTTCATTTGCTTAGCAGGGTAGATGTGAAGTTATTGTTTCTCTTGGTTGTACATCTCAAATCTGGGGCTAAACATTTCAAAACAATGAGTCAGCAATTTGGAAAAGAGACAAGAACAGATTTCTTTACCAAGAAGAGCAATTGTTGGAATTCTCTCACCAAGATGGCTAAGATGGTTAGTGAAGGTTTGACCTCTGACTCTATTCAAAGCAAAAATTGATAGATTTTTAGTTATTCATAAAAGCAAGGTACAGTAAAATCCCTGGTACCCGGCACCTATGGGAATTGGTAGATGCTGGAAAATTGAATTTTCTGGTTGAGACTGTGAGATTCGTAAACTAATGGTGAGGCGTGACAGTTTTAAACTTCCTTATTCTTTACCTATTTGTTTTCCGCAATTTTTTTTCCCGGTTGCTTGAGCCTGCTGGTAGCTTGAATTCCAGATAACAGGGGTTTAGCTGTATATGTGATTGATGCAGGAATATGAGACAAAGGTAAAAGATCTTGCTAGATAGAGAAAGAAACAAACGGAGCTGAATGACATATCCTGCATTGATTTCTTCTTGTGCTGGTTTTCTGAAAGGAACGCTAAAGTATTCTTGAGTCAATAACTACAAAATCTAAGAAGAAAATACATGGGTTATTGCCACTATCTATGCAATACTCATACAGTAGTATTTTTATAAGTATTAATCAATAAATGTGAATTTTACATGTTCAGGTTGTACCACTTCCACAGAATTATTTACTAATTCAGTCTTAAAATTATGAGCTGAACTGTCTTTTTTTTCTTTTGGAAATAATCAAATTACTTTTTGAAGGCAAAAAGTCTGAGTTGGTTTTATTAATGACCTGTTCTAACAATCATTTAAAACACACACAGAAATGTTATGAAATTAATTGGAATTGGCCATTTAGACCTAATTTCTTTTTTCTCATTTTCCTACATTGCTGAATGTTCCTTTGGCATTTGATGCTTCTTTAAATTCATTAGACTGTTGCAGTTTTATAGCCTCAATAAACTTCAGCTGTGTTAAATCTAAAATATTTAATACAGCTAACTTCATGGGTAATCACCCTGTGGCAACTCATCAACCTGGAGTTGAATGGAAAACCACGAAATCCTCAGAAAAGTACCAACAATTCTATCAATTAGCATATGAACTTATCATACATAATTCTGCTAACAAGCAAGTATTTTCTTTTGAAATATTTCTGCATCACTAGTGCCTGTGTAAGAGAGAAATGAGAAAAAGGAAAGAAAATAGGGAAAAAGAGAGAAAGAAGAGAAAGTAAAGGAAAACTTCCACAGCACCAAGGCTATGTTTATGATGCACTACCAATAACTAGGAAGACTGGAATTACAGAACAATTATTTACAATAAACAAAGGTCATCCTGTCCTTTGACCCAGGCTTTCTGGGAAGGGGTTATGGAGTTGGAGCCTTTATACAGAGTTAAGAGGGAGGAGTCACGGAACAGAGCAGAGCCAGATTAATGAGTGTACAGCAGATCACTACATGTCAAATCATTTTTCACACATCTGTAGTGGAATTGATACATCAACCAGCATTCTAATCACATCAATATCTCCCCCAATTTCTAGCAGGCTAGCTTTGCCATGTTCCACCAGGAATCATGAGGCCTTTACTCAGGGTCCCCTGCCCATCAGCCAGAAAATCTTTGATACACTCTTCTCCTTCTTGCCCAGACTTGCGTTTTGCTAGTTGCATTATTCATATGCTAGCAAATCCCCCAGGACGCCTGATTTTCATCTTTAGGCCTGCTTTTGTAAAGTTCTGATAGTTGGAACAAGATGGAGCATTTTCATGGGCTCTCCTCTGCCTCAAGCTCCACTCAGAGTCAATACCAAGCCTTTTGTCTTTTTTCATTCCTTTCTCATAAACAATGAGCTAATTGTGGGTGAAAGCAAAATACTCTTTCTACCATGGATTATCACATATGACATTTTTTTTTAAAACTACGGTCACTACTGGAACTTCAGGGAATGAGAGGATTTATCAAAAAGTGTAAAAAAAATTAGAATTATGAAACAATCTAACATATATAGTCCTCAATTCAAGGAGAAATGAGACAGAATGCTCACTTACCTTCATATCCAAATCCATATCCAGCTGCAGTTCTCACAGTTAAAGTGAGCAAAATAAATAGTCTTCTCATGTCAAGTTGTGAAACAAATGTATCAGTTCGAATGTGTTTGAAGCCTCTGCAAACTTCTCTAGTGGCTTTTATCTACGAATTAGACCAAGAAAATAATTCAGCTGCATCATGTGATTGATTTACCTTTGGCACAAATACTATCTACAGCATTTAAAGAGGATAATAATGTAGAAATTGTCTGTGGAATTGAAGAACCACAGGACAGTCGCCACTTCTGAAGATAATTACTAGCTTGGTTTTACACTGAAGAAAATTTAAAGAATGTTCTCTAACCCAAAAAACAGCGTCTGCAGACTTTCCTGTTTTACAAGACCGTTTAAATGTTTATTTAATAAAATCAGAAAAAGGTTAATTACCTTCAGCATATGTTTCCCTACTACGGTACAGTCTGAAGTTTATAGTAAGTGCAAAGCGACCAAACTTGCAAGAGGAACGAATGACATCATTCATTTGTACTCAGTAAATGGCTTGCTACAGCCCCTTAAAGCTGCACTGTCCATTTACAAAAAAATCTCTCATAGTTTACACAGCACTGACGAGTTCCTTTAACTGACCTCAATGAAACTAAAGTATTTTGTGCTGGACGTGAATCACATACCTTTCCCATCATTTTCCCCCATGAATTTAAATGAGTTAACAGGAAACAGCTTTTAAAGAAATCTCACATGCTCTCTTAAGAATTAAAAAGTTCAGTGCTCTGTCTTTTGGAAAGCATGAATGAGATTATTTACATATTTTGTGCTTCCCTATCAACCATTCAAAACTTTTTCTTGTCAACTGGAAAATTGTGAGTTATCTAATAGATGCAACAAGCTCCACAGTGATAATTATTTCTGGAAACTTTTTTTCTATAATTTATAATATGGGCTGTGGCACCATGAAACACTTGGCATGGTTACAGACTATCCGCCAGCACAAAAACTGAAACTAAATAGGTTCATTGTTTGACTCAGCATGGATATCTCAGAGTTAGAAGATCATTGATTCAAGACCCACTTGTGAAGACATGACTATAATATTTTAGGACTGTCCTTTGGATAAGACATTAAACCAATGTTTCTTCATTGTGGTAGTTCATGTGGATTTTAGGAATTTTTCAGCTCTATTCGTAAAAGTAGGTTATCATCCACTCATCATAATTCTCCTTTAGCCAAACCCAGAAGCAAAAGCTTAACATAACACTTGTTTATGTGCAAAGACTGTGTAAACTGGAGTAAATTTTGCCAACAACAAATTCTGCGCTTTTCTTGTGAACTATGATACAGGGTTTTGTAAAAGCGATCATTTTGCTCCCTACTTGATACTTGGGTTGCGCTATCGAACAGAAGCAAACTCACAAAACATAGTCTGTTCTGCAGGCTTTATTCAATTTAAACCTTAACTACACTTGGTATGAGAATACTGGTGCAAGCTCTGAGACTGACTTCGAAAGGGCCGGACCCAGCTTATAGCCCAAAGGGTGATTGACAGCCCACCAGATGGAGCCTGTCCTCCCGTGTTCCTCTGCAGGTACAGAGGTCATCCCCTGCAGGAGGCTGCTGGTGTAACACCACAATGCTGCAGGACAATTTTCAGTTAAATTAGTCATTTTTGCTTTCTTCACAAACAAATTTCAGGTTTCAAATTCAAGATTCCTTTATTGTTATATAATAATACAGAAAATGTAATATTATACAAATTTTTCTTTTTGCGTATCCTAAGGCAGACAAAGAGCACCATTAGTATTACCTGGCATTCCTTAAATTACATGAGAAAAAGAAGCAAAAAGGAGTCCCTTCGGAGTCACTGAGTGTCTGTGGATTTGCCACACAGACCCTTATTCGATCCATCAGCAATCAAAGGTCCGATGCAATCAGGAAGCTTTCAGTGCTTGAGACCCTTTGGGAGCCCTTCTTGACCTCAGCTCCCTTTGGAATTCCAGTTCCAGTACCTGATTCCCATGATCCAGTCTCCACAGCCCGCAGCCTGGGTCAGCCCTTCAGTCACTGGTCCGCTGTCAAGGTCACCATCCTGTAGCATTGTCTCTTATCCTCTCCTGCTCATTGGGGAGTGTTCGCCCCATTTCTGGTGCCCTGCCCTGGTCTGCAACTCCTCATGGCCACTGCCCAGTAGAGGTGCCACTAGCTTGGGCACAGATCCCACAATTGCAGTACTTTA
The DNA here is from genome assembly GCF_036971445.1 of Narcine bancroftii. NCBI lineage: Eukaryota > Metazoa > Chordata > Chondrichthyes > Torpediniformes > Narcinidae > Narcine > Narcine bancroftii. Next base: position 24,549,287 of record NC_091476.1, on the reverse strand, counting down.
ATTGAAAACACTATTGGCCATTTATTTTTTTTTAAAGTTTATTTATTCGTTCAAAATACAGATAATAAGTAACATATATAACAATAAACTAAACATGAATGATATATTTGATATATATAAAAGAAAAAAGAAAAAAAAGAGAGAACCCGTCCCCCTTTCAGCCAACTCTCCTAAGGAGAGCCATAAAGAGAGAAAAACAAAGAAAAATTAAGCATACATATTAATATCTAATCAATGTAAACCAAAATATAAATATTCTGAATATAACAACCACTTATTAATAAAAAACTATAGTTATCACGTGAAACATGTGATTTTTTCCATTATTAAACAATATTTCAGCTCATTATGCCATTTATTAATATCAATCATATTTGTATCTTTCCACATACTAGCAATACATTTTTTCACTACAGATAATGCTAAATATACAAAAGCAAGTTGAAATTTATCTAATCCCAGACCTTTCAGAGGTTGCAAACTACCCAATAAAAATAATGTCGGAACTAAAGGTATTTTAATCTTATACAGGTATTCCAGAAACACACTATTGGCCATTGAAAGCCTGCACAGTGTCGTCCACATTTGAACCAGGTGGTGCTCTCCCAGATCTACACCAGCAGCACTATTTTGTCAGTTATCCCTTTCCCTTGGAAACTACAGCATCAACAGCGTCAGGTTGATTTTCTGCTGTGCTATTTAACCTCTTGTAAATAAATTTGCAGTTTTTTCAATCTGTTCTGTGTCATTGCTTTTAGTTTGTTGTCGTGTTCTCAATTTTTCCATACAGAATAACTGCTTTCACATCAGGCAGATAACTGCAAGTGAACTATGGCTCAATTTCACTACCAGTTATGCAGCGATGTACCTTCTTTTATTTTTGAGTATTCATATAACACTGGACAACAGACTTCTTCAAAAGGTTTTACTTCCTGAAAAAAAGGGGGATTATTATAGACAACTTCAATCTGAGTTCAAAGATAATTTTAGATTTGCTGTATTACATATAAAGGTGGAGAAACATTGAATTAACTTTTATTGAATTTAGCCTGTTTAATCGCATAATGATGCTGACGCATTGCATTAGTTCAACTGACCTAAAAATGTTTTGCCATTCCTTTGATTTTCCTTTGTACTCATCAGTGTCCAACAATAGTTAGGCAGCATCGATGATTCTAATTGCCCTGTGTGGTGCTACACCACTGGCCTACTGCAGGGGCAACCTCTGTACCTGCAGGAGTGTAAGGGGACAGGACAACACCTGGCTGGCTGCCAATCAGTCGGCCTGAATGGATCAAGCCCCACCCGGTCGGGTGTCAATCACCCGCCGGGATACAAGCCTGCGCCGGCCTCCAGAGGCCTCACACTGAGTTGTTGCAGCCACAGCCAGCCTGGCCCTGTGGAAGTCTTTGTGAATTAAAGCCTTTATCTTTGTGTGTGTCTGATTCTGGCTAACAGTGCACCACACTCTGATATGCTTTTCCATGGTCACTATGTTCTGGTGAAACCTTTCAGTATGTTTGTTACTGATAATTGTATTCTGCTATATTGAATTTTCATGAAGACGACATGTGCTATTGTTAATGTTATCGTCTGAACATATGCATCAACATGCGATATATCAATGTAATACACAGAATCTGTATATGTGAGCTGCTTTTATAACCAGTAAACATGCCCAGGCATAAGACAACATTTGCATTGCCCCGAGTGCATGCCCGGACATGCTTGCGCTGACAAAAGCAGCTTGCTTTGTGGGCAATATACTAGTAGACTTAAAACATGACAGGAAATCACCCAATAGGTTATCTAAAAATGGTCGTGATAGGAAAATTTTAAGATGATTTTCATGATAAGCAGCCCAAAATCCATAAAATACACCCTAAAGTGTTCACCAAGCAAAATCTTTATTGTCCAGTTTAATCATACGCCTGACCCACTTTAATGTATTACTGCCTACGACTAATTGCCATAATAGATTGCCTACTGGGTATTGGACAACAAACAAATATTTATATTTGACCTGAAGAATTTTCCTGCCAAAAGTAATTTGCTCTCTTTCAAGATGAAAATGCTTCTTGGCTTTTTGGCTCATTTATATCATCATAGCATTCCTCAAAATCTTTTCCCTGTTACAATTAGGCTTAACTTTTAATTCATTATCTACAGTGGCGGAAGTGAATGGTCTCTTCAAAGTTAGTTTTCTCCTCCGTGGTAACACCTCAATTTTCAGTCCTAAACTGAATTTGATTTCAATATCTGCTGAAATGTTTTGCCACAAAGAGGGCAGCAATATTCTGGATATTATAAAACTCGTCAGCAAAACAGCAACGTTTTTAAAATAACATTTTTGCTACAGCTGGTCTCCATCTAGATTAAAAACATATCAAAAATAAAAATTATTTAAACCTTTCAACAAAAATGAATCCCTTTAGACATTTCTTTCATTCATTTTGATCTAGCCAGAAATAGTTGTTGGCATGAGTTCGCTAAAAGTCGTCCATTGTGATCATTGGTGGAGAATAACAAAAATACTAAAACAATTTTTTACAGTCCTAACATTTCAAACGTTCATTGATTTTTTTTTGTTCCATTACATCATTTTAATATTTTCTTAGAGAAATACTATCTCGATTCTGTTCATCTCTACTATCTCATTTCCACTCAAGATCGTATTGGGGGAGGATTAACTTCTCTTGCTGGGCTCTCAAGAAGTAAAGTTATTTTTTTGGGCCTCTTCTGGCATCAGTTCACTTCCATTATAGGTTGGCCTGGCATGAAACTTGATGCCACTACTTCCTGTGTCTGCTTAGACACAGCCCCAATGCATGACCAGGCAAAGCTTTCCCCACCATCGATAACATCCACAGGGAATGCTGCCGTCAGAAAGCACTGTGAGCAAAACATCCAGGACATGCTCTGTTCTCGCTGCTACCGTCTGGAAATAGGTGCAAGAAGATTCGTACAACCAGGTTTAGGAACAGTTATTAACCCTCCACCATCAGACTTCTAATTGAGAAAATCTGCATGAAACGTTATTGCCAGAGAGCAGCAGCAATCATCAGGAGAACAGTAGTGACTCGTAACACCAAGGTTCAGGACCAGTTGCAAACCCTCTACCATCAGACTCCTAAACAAGAAACTCAATCAAAGACTCATCTAAGGACTCCTACTTTGCACATTATTTATTACTGAATATATTTTCTGTATTTCACAGTTGGTTTGTTTACATTTCTTTCTTGTGTATGTATCTTTTCTTAAGTACAGTTTTTTGCACTACCGATAAGTAGAAATTCTGGCCCACAGGAAAAGGGCTGTAGGTGATGTCATGTATGTTCTCTGACATTAAAGCTAAAATTCTTCACTTCAGTGCAGTTTCCTACAATAATCTTACAGGTTTTCCTTTATCATCTGAAAATATACCAATCTCTGCTTGGAGATGTTCTGCAACTGAGCATTCATGGACCTCTTTGGAAATGAATTCCAAAGATTCAGCATTCACTGAAAAAAAGTAAAATCTCATCTCTTCTGAATGGCCATCCCCCTATTCCCTAATACTATTGTAAATAGCCTTCCCCCAATTCTGAACTTTCACTCCAGAATTGGTCCTTTTATATCCATAAAAATGTTAATACTGATTCCAAAATCCTCCTCCACTGAAACTTTTTATCACCCGGATAAAATAGTAGTGCAGTCTTCACAGATTCATCTGATCTGGTAACTTTATCCATCACTGTGATCACCGCAGTCCTGTGTCATCGACTCCTGCAGGACAGTCACCTGTATGGCAGGCTGAATGTCAGGGGGCTGAACTGTGTGGTCCAAACAGGTTCCAAAGTGTGTGGGGGTGTTAGTACTTCAGTTCATGGGAGTAGGGGTGGTAGGGGCAGAGGCTGGAGAGGTAATGGTGGGAGGTTCAAGTGGTCATTTGTTTGCATGATAGAAAGGACTGGCTGGTTACTGACGAGGGATTCTGGATGCTCCTCCTTTGTTGGACCCCTGCTTGATCTAGGTCCCGGTCAGACAATGCACGTGGGCGTACTGGGGGTTCACATGCAGGAGGAACAATTCCTCGACCAGCGGGTCCACCTTGTGAGTCCTAACATGTCTGCGGAGAAGCACCGGCCCTGGGGTCATCAGCCAAGATCAGCAGCATGGTTCCCAACACCGATCTCCTAGGGAAGGAGAACAGTTTCTCATGTGGGGTGGTGTTTGTAGCAGTACAGTGTAAGGACTCCAGAAGGGCCTCCTGCCACTGGGAGATGGGCATCCCTTTTCACATGAGGGCCAAGTGGATTGCCCTCCAGATCCTGCCCTTCTTCGTTTCCACTTGCCCATTCCCACAGGGGTTGCAACTGGTGGTTCTGCTTGTGGCCATACCCTTGGATAGGAAATATTGGTGCAACTCCTCACTCATGAATGAGGATCTACGATCACTGTGAATGTAGCTGGGATATCTGAACAAGATGAAGAGTTGTGGAGGGCTTTAATTACCATGGGCATGGCAAGTGGGAAATGTGAGTACTTGTCCTCAATATTCAGGAAGTACATATTCTGATTCATGGATGGAAGGGGGCCCTTGAAGTCTATATTGAGATCTTCAAAGGGGTGAGTGGCCTTGATCAGCTGAGCTTTCTCCTGCTGTAAAATGCGCACTCCGCACAGAGCAAACAGTTACGGGTCAGCTCTCTGATCTCTTCCACAGAATAGAAGAGGTTGTGGGCCCTCACAATGGTAGAGCCTGGTGACCCTGGGGTAGCAGTGTCTATCGTGAAGGGCCTGGAGGCGATGCCGGGGACAGGACTTTGGGTGGCTCATTGAGCTTCCCAGAATTTCATAGTTGTAGATGGAGAGCTCAATTCTCTACCTTATGATCTTGTCATTTTTATTGTTAAACATAAATGGGTCGGCTTTCTGGTCCATCAGCAGGGTGAATATCATGCCAGCCAGATAGTGCCTCCAATTGTGCACAGCCTCTACTATATCCTGAGCCTCCTTCTCAATGGCTGAGTGCCTGAGTTTGGAGCTCTAGAGGGTCTTGGAAAACAATGCCACGAGCCTGCCTGCTTCATTCAGCATGGTGGCCAGGGAGAAGTCAGAGGAATTGCTCTCCACTTGGTAAGGGATGGATTCATCAATGGCATGCATCGCTCCCTTGGCAATCTCATCCTTAATGCCCTTGAAGGCCTTATGGACCTCCGCCAATGGAGGAAATGTGGTGGTTTTCACCAGAGGAGGGTCTTGTCCATGTAATTGTGGATCTATTGGGCATAATAAGAGAAGAACCCCAGGCACTTTTTCAAGGCCTTGAGGTTTTGAGGCAGTGGGAGTTCCAGAAAGGGGCACATGAGCTTGTGGTTGGGGGCAATGATCTCATGCTTCACTACGTACCCCTCCTGCAGTTCGAACAGATCAAATTCCAGCGCCCAAGAGAACTTGCTCGGGTGCTTGGTCTGGCCACTGTAGTTGCACCTCATGTGCTCGGTAGCAGCCGCAGCAGTCAGGATCCCCGAGTCCCAATATGCCAGCACCCGTGCTTCCCACCTGATGGCTGCGTGGCTCGCAATGTAAGTCTCAGCCTTATTCTGGGCTGCCTCCAGCGATCAAGCCATCTGCATGTCTTCCTGTAGTGTCTGATTGCCCTTCTCCAGGAGTCACTCGCAGATGTGATTGGATCAGAAGCTGGACACTAGGCCATCATGGATGAGCTCCTCTTGGTAGACCGCTACAGTTACATCCATGCATTCACAGGCTCATCCCAGCTGCCTCATGGTTCTCACAAAGTTGTTAACGGACTCACCAGTGGCCTGACGTTGGGTGACCAGCTGGTAACATGTATACAAAGAGTTCACGGGAGCACTGTATTGCTGCCACAGCAAGGCCATTGCATTCTCATACTTTTTGCAGTCCCATAATATTTGGTAAGTTCTGTGGCCTACTGATGAAAAGAGATCTCGTGGCATCTCATGTAGGCTTTTAATCAGTGCAGCCACAAATCAAACTTGTCAGAGGCCTTTGAATCCCTGGGGTCAGTCTCCTACTTCTCCACTAAGATCACCTTGTCCATGGCAAGTATTCTTGATATTAAATTGAGGTGCAATCAATAACCACAAGCAGACATGAAGTGAGTGATTAAAAGCTTTGATATCCAGAAACATCAGGCATCTCTACATGCTGCTGGCCCAGATCCAAGGCTGTTATGGAGGGAGGAGATTAGGGCTATCAGCCTTTATTAGGAATCTATGGGAAGGGTCAGAGGTGGTCCGGCCTGTACAGTCTAGTGAGTCACACCTACACTACCGTGTTCCACTACACTAGTATGGCCTTGCTCAAATAGCCATGGAAACTGAATAACTGAACCTCATTTTCTGAACACAAATTGTTTACAAGCCAATCTGAAAATTAAAATAGCTGTGGGGCCATGAATGTAGTCTGTATTGATTTTAGCTTCTTGTATCAATGTCCATGGAATAATTTACTCCATACAACCTTGTTTGTTCAATAGTATTTCAAGGAAAATGTGATGTGCAGGCATACATTTAAAGTTTGCCTTTATAATCCCTCATTTTGGTAAGGTAATAGTGCATGCAATGGTCAAAATGTCAAAACCATGCAGAGTAGGTAGATCTTTCAAGGTTCAAGTTTCCTTATAGAGTTTAACTTTTGTCTGATGTAAGGTGAAAAAGAGGCAAGAGATCAAAATTTGTGATTTTAGCCTCTTGTATCAATGTCCATGGAATAATTTATTCCATACAACCTTGTTTGTTCAATAGTATTTCAAGGAAAACGTGATGTGCAGGCATACATTTAAAGTTTGTCTTTATTATCCCTCATTTTGGTAAGGCAATAGCGCATGCAATGGTCACAATGTCAAAACCATGCAGAGTAGGTAGATCTTTCAAGGCTCAAGTTTCCTTATAGAGTTTAACTTTTGTCTGATGTAAGGTGAAAAAGAGGCAAGAGATCAAAATTTGTGCATCTAATGGTAAGTCACCACTGGCAAGTTGGATTTCAACATCAGTTTAGTCAATCCATCTGGATATTTTCTTCCTAGAATAATATTCCAGATATCCCTCAATTCTGCTGGAGGACAGATTGTTCCAGTGCTATGCCACCTTCAAAGGTTATCTAAACTACCTGACTGTCTAATGACATTCATTCATAACTTGAGGGTGTTAAGAAATAGAGTGATCCAAAGGGCGGCATAGTTCGCGTAGCAGTTAGTGCCAGCAATCATGACCAGGGTTTGAATCCTGCGCTGTCTGTAAGGAGTTTTCCTTCTCCCTGTGTCTGCGTGGGTTCTCCCCAGAGGCTCCAGTTTCCTCTCAGTTCAAAAATGCAGCAGGGGTTGTAGGTCAATTGGGTGTAATTGGGCAGCATGGGCTCATGGGCCGAAAGGGCCTTTTACTGTGCTGTCAGCCTGAAGAAAACGGAGGTCCTCCATCAGCCAGCTCCCCACCATGACTACCAACCCCCCGACATCTCCATCGGGCACACAGAACTCAAAACGGTCAACCAGTTCAACCATCAAGACACTAATGCTAGCTGCCAATGGAATGAGTGCAGGTCCATGAGAGAGGCTGATGCTTTCAGTAATGCGTAACCTTATTTTAACATTCATCTTACACTCAGTAGTTTGAGACAATGTGGAGGAATTTCAGAGCAATACCTACAAGCCAATAAAAGGTGTCTTTTCCCCCTTGCCCTTTGTAAAGAAAAAGATAAATCTGAAGGCTGTAATGTGGCAGATATATCCAGAGTGTCCATTAGTTGGGACATACAAAACTGCCTCTTGAAGCATTTTAAACTTTAAATTTATTTACTGTAATTTTTTAAATGTAGACATCTTCTTCTCTTTGGCTTGGCTTCGCGGACGAAGATTTATGGAGGGGGTAAATGTCCACGTCAGCTGCAGGCTCGTTTGTGGTTGACAAGTCCGATGCGGGACAGGCAGACACGGTTGCAGTGGTTGCAGGGGAAAATTGGTGGGTTGGGGTTGGGTGTTGGGTTTTTCCTCCTTTGCCTTTTGTCAGTGAGGTGGGCTCTGCGGTCTTCTTCAAAGGAGGTTGCTGCCCGCCGAACTGTGAGGCGCCAAGATGCACGGTTTGAGGCGAGATCAGCCCACTGGCGGTGGTCAATGGGGCAGACACCAAGAGCTTTCTTTAGGCAGTCTTGTACCTCTTCTTTGGTGCACCTCTGTCATTTACATTTATTTACATTTACAGATTGGCTTAATGGCCATACTAATTTAACAATAAGGGAAGAAGAAGGAAGGCAAATATAACATATCTCCGCTACTTCACGCATTCCCCTACCCAAACTGCCCCTATTCTGATTTCTTCAATGATAAATGGTGCCAAAGCTTTCTACTGGCTTGTATATCCATTGGGTTCCCAGAATCTACCATCATTTGTATTTTCTAGGTGGGGAATGGACCATGTGCGGCGTAATTAAGGAAGGGAATTTCTGTTCAGGTGGCAGAGACGGTGATAAATTGAAATGTCAAAATTTCTAGCACCACATTATTTTGACAGTAAAAGCTTGAAACTGCTGCCTCCTAGTGTTGAGCTAGGAAAACATCAGCATGTACCAATTTTACCATATAAAAATTGGTTTCAAAACACCAATTGTTTTGTATGCTCTAGGTGTCAATTTGCTACGTGATGGGCAGGCATACATTTAAAGTTGGCCTTTATTATCCCTCATTTTGGTAAGGCAACAGCGCACGCAGTGGTCAAAATGTCAAAACCACGCAGAGTTGGTAGATCTTTCAAGGTTCAAGTTTCCTTTTATTGTCATGTAAAATGTAATATACATGATAGAGTTTAATTTTTGTCTGATGCAAGGTGAAAAAGAGGCAAGAGAGCAAGATTTGTGATGTCAGTTCATGCATCTAATGGTACGTCACCACTGGCAAGTTGGATTTCAATGAAAACAGCCGACACCAGTTTCAGTCAAACCACCTGGATATTTTCTTCCTTAGAATAATATTCCAGATATCCCTCAATTCTGCAGGAGGACAGATTGTTCCAGTGCTATGCCACCTTCAAGGGTGATCTAAACTATCTGACTAATGACATTCATTCATTATGTGGTCACAGCCCACAGTTAAAGACCCATTTCCTGAGCAGCTTTCAGTGTGCTTCAACTCAAAGTGCTCATATGAACCAAGAGATATTGCATCATCATTAAGACCATAAATGTTGGTATGGAACTGGCCACCACTTCCAATCCTAGAAATGATGGGCCCCAAGCTTCTCGCATTGCCTTATTGAAAGAAATAGCTGGAGGCATCCGTGATCTTTGCTAGCCTTGTTGCGGAGAAAGAATCAACTACCGACACCAGGGTAACAGTAACTCAGAAGAGTTTTATTAGCAAGATATCTTGGAGAGCATGCCCAGCACCCAGCCTGAGTTTGCTCTACCCACAGCCAGTTTTAACAGAGTTTATTTACAATAAAATGGCAGTGCATTCCTGAATGTGAGCTTCCTGTTGAGGTCAACCTGTCAACATTTGGCAATAATTTAATCATTGTTTCACAGAATTCCAAAGCTTTTCATGTCTGCAGATAAGCATGTCTGCAGATAAATCACAACCTTGAGGTTCCCTGCCTCCACTTAAGGGATATGCAACTGACTCTTGTATGTTCTTGTAAGCAACTTATGGGTGAACTCTTAATCCTTTGTTTTCAGATTTTACTCCACAAGCCTCTCAATGCAATCTTATCAATCTCCTCTTCTGAGTATATCAAAGCAGAATACAAATCTAACATTATCCTCTGTGAAGCTGGTACTATGGGTACCTTTCAATCCCATCCATGTGCTGTTCATTGCACCCGCATATCCCATACTGATGTTAAGCATCAGTATCTGAGTTGGTACTTGTAAATATTAGATAAAAGTTTTGATATTTTTGTGTTGCTCTACCAAGGTCAACTAAGCAGTCCAAAAAATGCAGGAGATTGCAGAATAAAGAGTGGATGGAATTGAGAAAGATTTAGGAAAGAGTACACAGCCATCTCCAATCATTTATATGCTACCACTGGCTATGAACTTTGTGATAGCCCCATCAACAATGGCTAACATTCTCTATTTGGGTTATGGGGCTGTGAGAGGACAGAGGAAGAGCAAACTATTGAATTATTAATACATTATGTGGCTTCCATGTCTGATTATGGACTAATTTCTCCTGCAAGAGGGAGGAAAATGTGTTGTTGAATGCTTTCCAGTTTATTTCTGAATTGCATCTGCCACCTTGTGCAGGAACAAACCAGGAAATTAAAGACAGGAGAGCCTTACATCAGAAACAGGTCTGGTCCAGAAGATTAAGTCACAAGGTATCTATGATGAGTTGATAAATTGAATCCAACATTGACTTGGTCATAGTTGACAAGAGGGTAGTGGTAGAGAAACATTTTTATGACTGGAAATCTGTGATCAGTGGTATTCCACAAGGATCAGTGCTAGAATCTCTGTTATGTGTAATATATATTAATGATTTGGATGAAAAGACAGGTGATTTGATCGGTCAGCTTGCAGATGATATGAAATTTGGTAAAGCTGTAGATAGCAAAATGGTTTGTCAAAGAATACAGCAGAACATAGATCAGTTGGAAATTTGGGTGAAGATATGGAAGAAGGGATTTTATCCAGATGAGTGTGAGGTATTGCATTTTGGGAGTCAAGTGCAAGAGAAAAGTATACAATAAATGGTAGGACCCTTAGGCATACTGATATACTGAGGTGCAAATCCATAGCTTTCTGAAAGTGGCAAAGCACTTGAGATAGACTGGTAAAGAAGACATATGGCATACTTAGTTTTATTGAGCATAAAAGCTGGTAAGTCATATTGCATCTGTATAAAACTGGAAATTCTGTGCAGTTCTGGACACAATACTATAGAAAGGATGTAAAGGCTTTAGAGAGGAAGTAGAAGACATTTATCAGGATGTTGCCTGTATTGGAAAGATTTGACAAACTTTGATTATTTCCTCTGGAGCATCGGAGTCTGAGAGGCACCTCTGTGGGTATAAAATTGTGGACTCATTAATATGGTAGGCAGTCAGAGGTTTTACCCAGGGTGGATATGTCAAATACTTGAGGCATTGGTTTAAAGTAAGAGGAATGAATATTAAAATGCTTGGGAACAGGTTTTGCTTCCTAGATGCCTGCAATGCACCTCCAAAGGAGACGGTAGAAGCAGGTACAATAGCAGCATTTAAGAGGTATTTAGGCAGGGGATAGAAGGATATGAACCATGTGCAGAAGATGGGATTAGTTTAATTTGGCATCATGGTCAGTGCAGACCAGATAGTCCAAAGAGTCTGTGTGCTGAACTTGTCTTATATTTTGATATTTCTAATTGCCTGGAGGACTTTCTTGAAAGCTTCTCTCCTAATCATTTCCTGTGATCAGCCATGGGTAGCAGCAACTAATAAAATTCTGTGGAATGACTTCCATCACCAGTAAAGCACCTCTACTTTAGATAGTGAAAGCACAAAAATGCTGGAGGATATCAGCAAGAAGGTGCCTGAAGAAAAAAGTCTGGGGGAGGAGGAAAGAAAAGGCAGGGGGAGGAGCACAGGCCGACAGACAAAAGGCCATAATTGGACATGGATAGGAGGACAGGACATCTTCTGCTATTTCCGCCACCTACTTCCACTCTCCGTCTTCTGTGGTGACCACACCCTTTTGACTCCCTCATCCATTCCTCCCTTCACATCAATCCCCTCCTTTGTACCTACCCCATGACCACAATGCTATATTTCCACCTACACCTCCTTCCTATTTCTGACTTCCACCCACACCGTCTCAGTAGACCCCCCCCCCCCCTCTGTAACATACTCACTTTCTTTAGCTGTAATACTACTTCCCCCCTCCCCACTCTTTTACCGCCCATCTTGTTCCTTTTAAAACACCTAAATGCTGGTACCTGCATCAGCCAATCTTGCCCTTCCTCCAGCCAAGTCTCTGTATCAGCCACAGCATTGTAGTTCCTCATACTGATCCATCTTCTTTACTTCTAAAGTTCATCCCCTTTATTACTAATACTCCTAGCATTGAAATGGACACCATTCAACCCCTCCATTTATGCCCTGTCCTTCCTCACAAACTCACAAGCATTGGTAAGATTATGATCGAAATAGGCACATAGATCTCATTACAAACTGACAGGTGTTAACTGGTGTATATATATTAGACTTGGTGCCTGCCACATTGACCACCGCCAGTGGGCTGATAACGCCTCAAACCGTGCATCTTGGCGCCTCACAGTTTGGCGGGCAGCAGCCTCCTTTGAAGAAGACCGCAGAGCCTACCTCACTGACAAAAGGCAAAGGAGGAAAAACCCAACACCCAACCCCAACCAACCAATTTTCCCTTGCAACCGCTGCAATCGTGTCTGCCTGTCCCGCATCGGACTGGTCAGCCACAAACGAGCCTGCAGCTGACGTGGACTTTTTACCCCCTCCATAAATCTTCGTCCGCGAAGCCAAGCCAAAGAATATATTAGACTATTTCAAAACTTCAAAATTATTTTATTCAATATGGCTGACGCAATGCTTAAATCATTTTAAAGGTAGCCTAGTAAGATGTGCTTTAAAGTTTGAAATACACTCATAAACTGAGTTCAATTCTGATCTTTCTGTTGAAGTGGATGATGATTATTCACACAATAAATGTTGCTTTATTCAATTATCTGAGATCTCCTTATTGCCTAATTTGGATGAATCCTTTGGTAAACAGTTTACACGAGGAGAAATAATTGTGTCATTTTTGTTAGATTAACCAGTCAGTTTATTGCAGAGTAGTCTACAAATCTCAGAATTTTGTTTCAGAGTTCTTCGATTAAATCAGTTGCAGAATATCCAAAACTCTATTGTAGGCCGGCATTGGGTTAGCATAGAACTATTACAGCGCCAGTGACCCGGTTTCAGATCTGAGTTTCCTCTGAGTGCTCTGGTTCCCTTCCACCATCCAAGATCATGCAGGGTTGTAGGTTAATTGATATATTTAGATGGCATGGGCTCATGGGTCAGAAGGTCCCACTACCATGCTGTATCTGAAAAATTAAAAAATAATAAAGGTCGTGCTGCATAAAAATGAAATACACAATGTTAGAAAAACTCACTGTTTGATCATGCTGTATATGTCTATTTAAACAAGTAGAAACCCACACAAAATTTCTCACTCAAAATGTGAAAGTTTCAACACTAACAAAACTGTGAATCTTTAAAAAGTTTTAACCTCCAGTAAAGTTGCATGAGAAGGCAGCTGTTCATGTTGGCAGGTCAGAGATGTGTATGTTATGGTCATTTTGAACTTTAATCAAAAATCGAACAGCTCAGTTACAAATTTTTCTCTGACATTTGTCATTTCCCACCTCATCCAGTAATCCTCTCCAGTCTTCCCTACTGATACTCAAGCAAGGTATAGATAACTGTCCTGGCCCCCTAGTTTGTGGATTCAGCTGACAAGCACAGCCTTGATGAGTTCAAAATATGGGTCTACATTCTTTATCCATGACATGAAACCATAGTTGGGACACAAAGCATATCCGACAGCTGTCATTTGATAGTTGCCACTTTTTGTTTTCACTCAATATATCAACTTGCTTGCAGGGCCGTGGAATATCAAGACACATAACAAGTTATCACTTATCATTAAACTTGTTTGAGACAGATGTACATTTTTGTCTTTGAACAGCCCTCATCCCAGCCGAACTTGTGGGTTTTCCATCAGACCTTCAATTCAAAAAGACAAACAATTTTCAGGTTAGTGCTTCACTGTTGTTTATTTCAATGCTTTAATTTACAGCTTATATTTTGGCTTGCGCCTTCTTTCTTTCGATATCTTCTATGCTAGTAAATACATCTGAGCAAGTAGTTTAACATATTAATTCTATATTTTTCTATCTTCTTTACTGACAGGGATTCATACACATATCTTTTGTATTTTCCAATGTACAGTTCGCAGTTATCTGGCAAATGACAGAAAACCAGATACTTTGGAATATTACAAATTTCACAGATAATAAAGATAAAGCATATGGTTCAATTCAAGCTATGTCCTGGAAAGGTTTGTGGAATGGGTCTTGAACTACAATCATCAAGTCAGATTCAGTAATGTCACCACCAAAATGCTGATGTTATACCACAGTTGATTTCCCAAGGCAGTCATTCTCTGACCAAAGAACTGGGCTGTTCGACAGACACTGAAATCTGTTTTGAGTTATGCAAATGATCTCAAGGATGAAACATCGATGAAGGTCAGATATGGAAGGTTGTCACGGTAAGCCATCTATGTTCACAGATGCTGGGTGGCAGATTATTTTAAGCAATTTCTGTTTCTATTCCAAGTGGCAGCAATGCAGATAAGTTGGCTCCAATTTAAGTGGGTAAATCTCAACCAAAGCTTCCAGAAATTTATAAAATTTAAAAAAAAAGCAAGTGGAATCAAATTCCACCAAAAATATCAAATAATAAAAGTAGGGAGTAGGCTGTTGTAAAGTTATCTACTTGGGTAGAAAAGAAAATAGAAAACCAAAGTTTTAACTGGTGAGAAATTGAACATGTTGGACTGAAGTTCTTCTACACAGCACAAAAGCAATATGCAAATACAGCAACCAAAATGTTTGAGTTCTATTGCCAAAGAATTTCAGTGTCAGTGTGAAAATAGTAGTTATATAGGACCCGAGCAAGACTGCACCTGCTATATATTTCCAGGTCTATTCAAGTACTTCTATCATTAGTATATACTGATGAAAGTAATCAGATTGATTCCTGAGACCAAGGATAACTACCCTCGAGGAGAGATTAAGCAGACATTATGTTCTGTCTGCCATGAACTTAGCGTGTCCATATCCCTTCAAGCATCTTTGCATCCAGATCACAATTCACACTGCTATCCTGTTGGTGTCTTCCACAAATTTGACAGCAGTGCTACTCATTAGTATTAATTATTCTGAGCAACATTGTGATTCAGAAATATGAATTACTGCAGATAATCATTGGTGGGAAACAGACAATTTTCTGAAGGGGAGGAGAGGGGGTAGTGACTCTCAAAGCATGACTTGCCTATTTATTAAGGTAAACATGACTTGAAAAGTCATTTCAGCATTTCTGTTTAATTTCAAATTTTCTGCACTGCAACTGTGAGTATTATCTCTTTTTCTGTCTCATGGGATATTGTAGTAATTTAATTTATACTATTATTCGTGAATCTTGTGTGCCTTCGTTGCCACAGCAGCTAAGAATTTTGGTGCATCTCTATACTGAACGTCTGGCAATAAACTCTCAAACTCATACTGCATTATTTTACTTCTGATTGCCCCCATACCTAATTTCACCTAAAAACAATTTTAGGTTCCTAAATGTTATATCCAGTTACAAGTTAATTCCAGAGTGAATACAAGTTGACTATCCACTACCACTACCACCACCCACACCCCCATCTGATCCAAATTACGCCTGCAAGTTAAGCCTGTGAAGGTCAAGACCTGAGACCTATTTCTATATTAATCTAACACCTGGATTACATCGAGTGGGCTGCTCAAGATCCTGCAAAAATATCATCAATGCTTAAAAAATTTACCAAATTCAACAAAATTATGTAAATTAATAGTCCCATCCTCTTCCAGGTGAGCTTCTCCAACACTGAGAACTGAACCACACCCAACTGGTTACACTGCCATTGGAGAGCAGCACCAAACCTCAAGGATCCACACCACCCAGAACATGCTCTGTTCTCGCTGCTACCGTCAGGAAAGAGGTCTAGGTGCCACAAGACTCGCACCTCCAGGTTCAGAAGCAGCTGCTCCCCCTCCACCATCAGACTCAATCAGAGATTCATTTAAGGACTCTTACTTGTGCACTTTATTGATCTTTTTAAAATTCTCTGTGGATTGCATTTTTTAATCTGTTTACATGTGCATGCTGTGTCGTGTTACAGAATTATGGTAGCATTAATCTTTAGGTTATTATAGGGTATATCTCGAGGTCACCTCCTTCACATGCCCAAAAGCAGAGACCTGAAACAGACCACTTAGTTTGAGATCTACAGGGGGAGAATGCGTGGGATTTCCTTGAGATAATGCAACATCCCCACTGACTTCTGTGGAGGAGAAAGGGGCCTCGACCACACCCGTCGGGCATCAACAGCCAGGGGCACCTGACCAGACAGCCCACCCTCCCGCTGAGAGTTTTCATGAGCCACCTCAGAATCTCAAGCAAATTCAACATCAATCTTTTTTCAGACGAGGAATGACATCAGATTGACACCGACCTTGATCCCCGGTCCCCGGCACCTGCGACAGCGCCACAAAAGCGGGGCGTGATTGACAGGTTCACCGCGCAATCAGGCGCGGGCGGGGCTGACGTCACTTCCCTGCCCGGCCACGAGGGCGGGTGTCCGACGGAGCGCCTCCCTCTCGCGGTCGCTGCGAGTCGTGCGGGGAAGATGGCCGCCTCTTCTGCGCGGCGGCTGCAGACCAAGCCGGTCATCACCTGCTTCAAAACCTTCCTGATCGTCTTCAGCTTCATTTTCTGGGTGAGTGTGGCCGCCGAGCGCCCCTGGAGGGTCCCGAGCTACCAGTGCGACTCGCCGGGCGCTCTGAAGCGCAGCGGTCACGACACAAAGAGATGGGCCAGGACCTCGATGGTGTCCCAGCCACTTTCTCTGCAAGGATTTACTTTTCCCAGTTTTGTCCGGGGCTTCTGAGTAAAGTTAGACTCTAATCGGCTCTATTCAATTATCTGAGATCACCTTATTGCCTAATTTGGAGGAGAGGTCCCTGATTTTTTTTAAATAAAGTTTTGATCCATATGTGCGTGTCGAGGAGGATTTAACTTCTGGGGAAGAAAAGTTTTTTTTCGCGATGCCTGTTCATCACCCAGTTGTTCAGTCAACTTGTTCCCAGTGTGCGGGGGAGGGGGATGAGGGGGTGAGGGGTGGTGGGGGGGTGGGGGGGGATGTATTTGGTTTTGAAGTTCGAGGGACGAGGAAGCGCCTTGCTTGAAAGGTCACTCACTGATTTGGCTCTTCTTTCCCCAAGAGCACGGACTGTTATCGTTCAACTCTGTCGCCAGACAGAATCCCAACGATTCTCTTCCACGTCGAGAGAGAAACAACTATTGCCTTTAAAGATACCCCATTCGGATCTCCCCACCCCGCCCCGTACAGCCGCTTGAGATTCAATACATTTTAAAACGCCTTCTGGTATCTTGGGTTCCATTAAAAAGGAACTCCATGAAGGCATATCATCTCAGTTGAGGACCCCTTATGGCAATAAATGTTTTAAATATAAAAATCAGGGTTTTTATTTTTGGTCAAGCATCCTCCAAATCTAATGAAGTGCTTTGAAATCTTTGTTATTTGCAGATAGAATAGATTTGAAAGGTTTTTGTGCTGGGTCGATAGGTGCTGTTCAGATCCTCGTTATCTTCAATGAGCTTCGTTCCACATTCAGTGAAATAATTGCATTGATGGATTATAGTTTGGTTTTGTATGCAAACTATTGAGATATGTGCAAATACCTTTACAAAATTTAGACTGGTGGTTGAGGTACACTTGTATAGCAAAAAATTAACTGATGATCTATTTGGAGGTATTTGTAAGTCCTTCAGAATTATAGAATGGTTACAGCATAAGAACTAGACACCAGAGCCTCATACTAGTTCCTTACACATTTTGATCTATAAATTTTCCAAATATTTTCTTTGACTTGTATCCATTTCTCTCCTGAAAGTCACAATGGAATTGACCTTCACCACATCTGTAACCAATGAACATGTATATTGCTTATTATCTGCATCAATTTCCATTGGGTAAACTTTATACCCTTTGTTTTCAACTCCCTTCATCAAAGGGAACATCTTCCCAGCAGCTCCGCTATCGTTTTATCGACATCCATCAATTTGGCACCTTTAGCTTTGTTTTTAAAGTGAATGGTGCAAGTATCTCTAATATTGTAACTAGTCCTTCAACCCTGGAACTATTTTTTGTAGTTCTTTTCTGGACCCTTTGCTACCTTTTTTAAAAAAAAATGGCTGGCTAACTTTGTTCTATTTTGATCATTTTTCATCCCAAAACTCAGTACTACTCATTTGTGCCATTCCACCCACCATATGCTAATGCAATTGATCACCATTCCTCCAAATTTTGAGATAAAATTTTAACAAAAATAATGGGCCCAATGCAGGTCTCAGGGCAATTCTTACTCCCAGCTGATTAATACTATTTCACCATAAATCCCTACTTCCTATTATTTAAAAAAAACTCATCAATGTACCTGTGTGCCAAGTGTTTCAACTTTAAGTATTTATGTGATATATCAAAAGCCTTTTGTAAGTCTGTTCACCACATTGACAGCATTACCCTCTTTATCTCTGCTTTAAAATTATACACTGTTCCTCCAGATTAAAACTTAGCTTGAAACCAATATAGAAATGGGCAGACTGTTGTGTAGTACAGAATGGGACAAGCCCTTGTGCTCATGTCAACTGTGATGCCAAATCAAATTAATCACCTGTAAACAAAGTCTGCAGGAAAACTGGAACACAGAATGTTGGAAGAACATGGTGGCTCAGGCAGCACTTAACTAGACCAACAGTCAACATTTTGAGCTGTATATGAATAGCAAAAAAAGGTAAAAGCCCAGATAAAAGAGGGAGAAGGAGCACAGCTGTCTGGTTTCTTTTTCTCCCAGTTTGTCCCTTGCCTTATATATTGTGTAGATTTATATATTTTGTACCCAAAAAATGGCAGTGCTGTGGAGCTTCTGTTATGGCAGCACTGCCGTTGGTGTAGACCCAGGAGAGCAGGGAGCAGACACATAGCGCTGTTCCCCAGGGTCCTACTGCCTGGTTATGATGCCTATGGCTCGGTACAGACTTTCAATGACCTGTTAAAGGAGCCGGTGCTTGTTTTTTAAATCCTGCGACTACAGAGTCAGTGCCCAAGATTACGGTGCCTGTACTGGGCTGTGGATTACGAATGGCTGTAGACTCCTAGAGAGCAAAGGACTTGGCACCAGAAATGGGGGAACACCAACCCCCCCACCCTGTTTCAAAGGAGAAGACATTACAGAAGGTGACCACGGCAGCCAACCACCAAGAGGATTAGCGGCTGAAGGACACACACAGGAGGACACGGAAGGTTGGCGACTTGCAGTTGAGGGACTCGCGCATGTTGCAGGTGTTGCTGATGTGTTTGAAGGACCCACACAGGCTGCTGGAGACCAAATATTGAAACTGGGATTCAAGAGGATACTGAGTGAAAGAATGGTTCCCAAAGAGGCTCGAATGCTGAAGGCTTCCTGATTGTATCCCAAGTTTGGTCCTGGAGCTTGGACTACCAGTGATTTGATCAGGGGTCTGCAGATCCAAGAGTGCTGGAGCCGAATCCACAAACATGTGGTGTCTCTGAAAGGACTTTATTTTGCTTCTCTTTCTCTTATTGTTAGGAGACCCAGGAAGTGTTCATGGTGACTCTTTTTGTTTGGCTTATGGCAGACAAAAGTTGGTGTATCCTGTATATGACATTTTTGTGTATTATCATGTTACAATAAAAGGAACCTTGAACTGTTGTTGGTTTTCTTTCTGGTGAGATCCGTTTCAGTTGAAATTAAGACAACGTTCCACAATACTGAATATAACAATCAATTATACTGTAGAAATAAGCAACTCATTCAAGGTTTTTTAGCACATAAATGGAAACAGACAAACTTGAATGAGTTAAATGGAGGGCCTTGTGATTACTTATCAAATGGAGACTGGACTGATTAACAGACCAATACTTATCAGTAGTATATCCTGCTTGCAGAAATTCTTGAGCAAATTACCAATGACTCATTTCAAGGTTGCATGTCTAAAAATTAGGGTCTGGGATAAATAGTTGTTACACTCATCTGATGTGATTGGAATATTGTGCAGCACCACATCAGATTGTAATGGTTTTAAATTAAGATGGGGGTATTTAAAAATACTGCTATTCCAAGGAAAAGCAGGTCGAATTCTAATGTGTTAAGAAAGCAGTTACAAAAAATTGCTTTTGAAGGTAATAGTGGAGTTTTAGTGAAAACATTTTATTGTTTTGGCTGCATTGGATTCAGTCTGACAGGGAAACTAGATTCAGTTAAGTAACTGCTTTGTCTCAAATGTTAGTTGTATTTCTCCCCAAAAATGATTTGTCTATTTCACATTGGAACTTGAAAACTCTACTTGACCTTAAAATATAAGATGCGTCAGTCAGTAGCATTTGGATCATTTCTGTACAATCGTGGAACCCTGGTGCATTAAAGCAGCAAGGAATCGCTTTAATCTCCATCATCGATCCACAATTAGTCTGATTATAGCAGTGGTTCTCAACCTTCTTTCCATTCACATACCACTTTAAGTAATCCTTATGCCATCGCTGCTCTGTGATTAGTAAGGGATTGCTTAAGATGGTATGTGAGTGGGAAGAGAATGTTGAAAATCACTAAATTGTACTGAAATATTTTGCATGAGAAAAATTAACATTGGCCCATTTCCTTTGGAGTTATGAAACTGTGCATATAATGAGTCAATTAGATATGATTAAAACAGTGTTTTTCAAACTCCTTTCCACCCACATACCACCTTAAGCAATCCCTTACTAATCACAGAGCACCTATGGCATAGGGAATGCTTAAAGTGGGATGTGAGTAGAAAGAAAAAGGTTGAGAACCACTGGATTATAGTGGTTTTTTCCCCACTCCTAAATATTATTTGTTGCAAAGATGCTGTATTCAATGGTGTGTTGCAAATTTTCAATACCAGGCAATGTAAATCTTTTATCACTGACTTTTAAGGATTTTATGATTGCATGATGAAAACTGAAGAAAAATAGTGAGAAAAGCAATCTCGTATCTATTTTGTCATTATTTTGAATTTGTATTGTATCCCATGTAGAAGCTTAGTTGAGCAATGACTCAATGACTTTTTGTTTTGATTTCAAAGCTAGTTCCTTGAGTGGTTTTTGCAGTAATGAGTTTCAAGATGTGCTTTTTTAATTGTCAAAAAAATTGGTGTTTAGTAAAATACACCACAGTTTTCGGTGCTTCTGTGAATTCTGACAACGTGTCCAATTTTGAAAGGTAGAACATTGGACTTTTTGCAGCCTATTGTCTACAATATGTTAGTCTGTTAAAGGTGCAAGTATTTGCATAACACGTAAATGTAACTCCAAGTGACCAATAACTTGCTAATAAGCGCTCATGTAATTTGACTTTTTTTTTTAAAAACTTGGTTGCAATGATTTTTCAATTTCAAGGGACACTTTCAAATGTTTTGTTAAGCAAACAAGTGTTGCAACTGACTTCTGAGGGGCAATTCTGACCAATAATGGATTTTCTCTACATTTCATCTATCTTGTTTTCTCTCAGTTTGCAGGTACTGTGCTTTTGGCAGTGGGCATATGGGGCAAAGTAAGTTTAGAAGACTATCTAGCTCTAGTAGCTGAAAAAAGCACCAATGCTCCCTACGTACTCATTGGAACTGGTGCAGCAATCATCATATTTGGTTTCTTTGGATGTTTTGCAACATGTCGAGGTAGCACATGGATGCTAAAACTAGTAAGTCTCAAATCTTGTTCTTAGTTTGCATATTTTAGGGCACAGTGTAATGGTGTATGTTTTCAAGTAAAGGTTGTGTAAGCAATGTTAATAATTATAGCCACAAGTATTAGCCGTGTGACAGACCTACTTTAATAGAACCATAGAACAATTACAGCACTGAAGCAGGCCACTTGATACATCTAGTCTGTGCCGAACCACTTTTTCTTGCCTAGTCCCACTGACCTGCACTCAATCCATAGCCCTCCTTACCCCTCCCATTCATATACCTGTCCAAATTTCCCTTAAATGTTAAAATGAGCCTGCATCTACCACTTCAGCTGGAAGCTCATTCCACACTCCCACCGCTCTCTTGAGTGAAGAAGTTCCCTCTCCTGTTCCTTTTAAGCTTTTCCCCTTTCACCCTTAACCCATGTCCTCGTTTTAATCTCACACACCTTCAATGGAAACTGTTCAATAAAAGATTTTTTTACCTTTATTGCCATACTCCATGATTATCAAGATATCAATCCATTTGTTTTGAAGAGAAACCACTAAGCAGCCCTTGAGAGTAAGAGCCACAGTTCTTGAGAAAAAAATTCTACCTCAATCCTAAAAGATTGGTCTTTTTCTTGAGCCTCATAGCTTCAGAGCAAGTCATGGCATTCTCCGAATCTTGTTGAGTTGTGGTTTAATACGAATTCCTCTTGTAAAGTTTAGGATACATGTCCAATCTAGTCTCCTTCTCATTGGATTTTACAGCAGAGAAGCAGATTATTTGGACCAAGGAGTCCATGCTACCCTCTGCAATACCAAATCAATTGCTTTCATTAACCCAATCCAGAAATTGGCAAATCTTCGCTTATGATGTAGGTGTATTCTTTCTTGGATAGAGGTCAAAATTACATATAGTACAAGTATAGTTTATTACTGATTCTTTATAATTGTAGTAAGCTGCTTAATTTTTTTCAAATAAAAGAAAAAAAGATCTTGCTTTAACTCTGCTTCCTATTGCCTGTTATACTCTAGACCAACCATTCTCAACCATTTTTTGGCTATATCCTCCTAGGACACTGCTGTTTCTTCTATACTTCTATTGACTATTTTTTTTTAAATTAAAATCTTCCCTGATATCCCCCCACCCAGGGCTGCAAAGAAAAAGAAACGAGGCTATGTATTTCTAGCTTCCTGTACAGACAGACCCACAGCCTTTTCATTATTTCCCATTTTCTAAGTGATCTGTCTTTCTCCAGTGTAAAGTAAAATAATTGCCTTTTTTTTTCTAGTATGCAATGATCCTGTCACTACTCTTCTTGGCACAACTCATAGCTGGAATTTCTGGATTTGTCTTTCGGCATGAGGTAACTCCAGCGCCAGATGGCATTCCTACGTTTGACTATTTCATTTTCAAATACCTGATGTAATGAGTTTTTTTTGGTAAAAGAGATTTCCTTTTCTCAGGTCATCCTCAATTGTCCTTTGGAGTGGGCAAAGGAGTTAAGGGTTATGGGGATAAGGCTGGAAAGGGGTACTGATGGTAGTGATCAGCCATGATCTGTAAAATGGCGATGCTGGCTCGAAGGGCCTACTCCAGCTCCTATTGTCTTATAGGATCAATGTGAGAAATAACATAATTGAGAGATTTAAAAGCAGTGTGTTTAACCACTTATTTGAAGACTTCTAGTAGAATGGCGTATCCCATTGTAACTCTGGAATTTAGATAGTGATGGAAGTTCCAAATTTCTTCCATCCTGATTTGAAATATCCCATTATCGCTAAATCATTCATATTTTTTCAGTGTTTGAGAATGGAGAAAGCTTCGATACTGAGCAGCAAATGTTGTTTCCATAGTCATCAAACTGACAATTAGATTTGGCTTAATCACCAAAATAAAAAAAAGGGGGTTATCGATTAAAACAATCTTGTCCTGATATTTAAAATCTAATATTTTGCTTTAAAACCTTCTGTTTTATCGGAAGAAGGCTAGTTAAAAGTGGGCTTCCAGCAAACCATTGGAAAAGTACAGAAACAAAAGGAATATCTGGGATTGTTAATTTTGCAAAGTTCTGAATGTAATTGGCGACAAGAGGGATGAAAAGTCAGCACTAAGGATTAATCTGTCACAAATCTTTTGCATACCACTTTGCTTCCTTATTGATTGGAACTCCTATGCTGATATTGAATTTTGAAAATTTGATGCAATGCAAGATATTGTAAGGTGCTATTCAGTGAAGTTCAAACGATTCAAAGGTCCTGTAAACAAAAAAATAGAAAGGACTTGTGTTCTGTGGGGGAGAGAGCATTGGTAACCAAAGAAGTTTGTTGCTTGTAATCCATGATAAAAACAAACTTGTCTTGAATAACTGGAACTGAGGATGTTCTGAAGCCAGATGTGAATTCCCTTTGGAATGTTTGCAACTGCTGCTGCTCTTTGCGGTAACTTGCAAAAGAGTTACTTCAGCTTTACATAAAAGTATCTATTGGTGCTACAAGGCTTACCTCAGACATTTTTGAAGGAGTTCTGGGAATCCTTTAAAACAAGGTAAACCAGTAGAAATTGTTCATCCACAGATGCCCTCACAGGAAATGTGTAGTCTTGTATATCCTTGTGAAATTGGGACAAATTTCATAGATGGCCAATTTCCTTCCTATAGGAAGGTAACCAAACCACTGGGATTAGTCCCTTTTGCTTTACTCTTGAACTGGAGTGAGCATCTCAATGATCAACTGTAATCAAATGAGGAGGTAAGTCTTGAGTAGTGGCTGCTGCAAAGTGCTTGAAAGGTTCTGGAGGTGGTAACTCACTGCAAGTTAGAAGATTCATGAAATCATGGACACTGTTCAATGTTTTAAATCAGGTATGTTTTAATGTTGATCAACTTGGCAATTCCACTGTTCAGTATGAAATTGTGCTGTGAATTTTACCCCTATTTAGTTGCAAATTTTTTTTTTCTTAAGGGATTTAAGAGTTGCCATTTGTGGAACCGACACTGGTTTTATTATTTCCTATGAAATTCAGATTGCACACAGTCATATGATTATTATTCTGCCAGTAATTCATGTAACTGCTGTCACTCACATTTGGGTCAGCCTCTGATCAATCTAGCAAAGCTGAAATCAAGAGCTCTGTTTTTTTTAGACATATAGCACAGTTACAGGCCATTTTGGCCCAAGAATCCTTACCACCCAATTAACCTACACCCTGGTATAGTTCGAATGGTGGGAGGAAACCGGAGCCCCCAGGGAAAATCCAGCAGACTCGGAGAATGTACAAACTCCTTACAGAGAGCCTGGGATTCAAACCGCAGTCTTGATCGCTAGTGCTGTAAAGGCGTTGCGCTGCAACACCAACCGTACCACCCATACTGAACAATAGAATTCCTGATTTCATACTAAAAAGTAGAATTCCCAAGTAATCAGATCTGGACTGTGGAAATGGTGGTGGACATTGCACACTAAAGCCCTCTGATATTTGGAGATCGTGCATCTCTAAATTTTCTAAAATAGCAACAATCATAAACTCTTGAACTCTCATGTGGCAAATTATGACGGATTGATGGATGAAGGTTGGAAGAAAATACCACTGTCACCAAAACTCAAGATCATTGCTTACAAATAAGCACTAATAGTTACCTATTTCTTTATGATATGGAAGATAGTTTTCCATGGCATGATTTCTCCCCACGTTCCCATCAGTGCTATTGCCCACCTTCAGTGATGTACTGTGACTAACCTATGAACACTCATGTCTGTGGAATGGGAGGAAGCTGCTGCACCCAGTAGTAGAAAAAGTGCAAAATCCCACTGAACTGTATCATTGTGCTGGTTTGAGCCTCAGTGGATGGTCAGATAGGAAAACTAAGAGAAATTTGCATTCTTGCTACTTCTCCAATTCCCAAACAAGTACATTTACATTTTGTAAAAACAGAAGTGCTGGGGGAACACAGCAGGTTTCAGAGTCCATATGAAGTCAAGATGCACAGAATAACCAACATTTTAGGCCTAAGCTCTTCAGGATTTTATGTACTCAGCAATAATAGAAATTTAGCCATGACAGTGTTATATTTAAAATAATATTTTTAATTAACAATAATATAATACATTATCTAACTTAACCCCCCCCCAACTATACGCAAATATACTTAAGCGGAAATACCCCAAGCCATTATAGCTTAGGCTCAATTCTTGAACAGTCTCAGAAAATCCAGTGTTGACACGCAGGCTTTAAATTAATTAAAGTATTGTAATCACAGAGTAGGTGGGAAAGACCTGGGTGACAGATTGTTGTAAACTCACAAAATCCTTGTTGAGATGCTTCCAAAGAAATGTCCTTTTCAGACAAGTAGAAATCAAAACTCCCTTTTTCTTTGTGTAGGGGACACGAAGGGAGTGATTTTTCACAAATCTTCCAGAACCCTTTTGAGGGTCAGCTGAAATAGTGACCTTCCCTTTTGGGCAAACTAATCCCTCTTCAAAAGTTACTGTTCCTTTGGCCACGATGAGGTATCCTCATTCTCCTTACAGAGAGAAATCAGACAAGTTGTCTATTACCACACAAAGCCACTTCAGCACAGTATCCCTTCAAAGAGATGCATCTCTTGAGTGCTGCTTCCTTAAAATGGCCCCTGATCAAATTGAGTACTGTTTCTTTAACATGTTGGTCACATGTTTCCAGCTCCACTTTTCTCTTCAGAAGTAGCGAAATTTGAGTACACGTTGCCCCCAGCCTGTCAGCCCACAGTCAATCTCCAAAGCTTGCAGCTTGATTTGTTCTCTTAAAGTGACAGTCTCACTCAAATGAAAATTAACTGGGAGCATGTAGCTTGAAGAAGGGCTCTGGCCCAATATGTCGGTTGTATATCTTTACCTCCTTTGGCTGCTGCGAGATCTGCTAAGTTCCTAGAGAAATTTGTTTTTACTACGATCAGTGTCTGCTAACTTTTGTTTCACTCAATTACATTTTGCCCCTTTGTATCTTGAAGGATATCTATTGGGCATTTTTGCTGCTTAGTTTAATGCTATTAGCATTTTCTGGAATAAAGAGGATTTGTAATGGCTGGGAAGGTTATTTCATTTGACTTTTGATATATCTAGAAATGCCATTTCCATATCCTTTGTTAAAAGGAACTCCATCAATTTCAAAAATAACTTGGGACTGCATTTATTTTTGCTCTGTCAAGTTAAATTTTTAGTTTAACTTGCATTGCAACTCTTTGCATATTTTGGTGGCCCTAACTCTTTGTCAGCCTGTTTATAAATTCACTGGATAAGCTTTAGTTGTTTTTATTTTAATTCCAAGGAAGAGTAGATGATATTTCAAAAGTTGGGTATTCAAAACATCGACGGTAAACTTCCAACATTTTAGTTTTTTCGAATGGTTATGGACCTGAAACATTAGTTTCTTCTCTGAATTTTGCCTGAGAGTTTTTGATACTTTCCACTTTTTAATGTTGAGGTATTCTGTTACTGAATGTTATGCTAACAAATGTAAACATTCAATTTTTAGCAGCTTTATTTCAAAACTCCTTAAAGATGCTATTTTCAAATGTTTTGTGGCAAGCATCTAGTAGCTAAAATCAGGAGATGCGTTAAATCTAAGATCTTGTCTGTAAAGCAGTAAATAAATCAATGATGTGCAGTTGAAATATCTAAATTAGGTGACCCCTTGTTCCAAAAAAACACTATTGCGACCAAATTGTTGCAAATGCAACTGCAGTTCATAACTGACCTGTGTCATGCATGGCACATTAGAATTTCCAAGTTTACTTTCAGAAAGCTTTAACAAAACTTTTATTTGCAATGTATTTGATGCATATATTTGTGTTCTAGATTAAAACTATTTTTAAGGATACCTTCCAAGATGCTGTACAAAAATACAATGCAACAGGGTCTACAGTTGATTACATCCAGAAAAATGTAAGTCACATAAATTTCACTCTTCACTTTGTTTGTTCAAAAAAAGGTTAGACTTTGTCTCAAATCTGTGCTGGCTCCAATGAAAAATAGTGCAGTTAATCCAACGATTTATATCCCTGCATTCTTTATTGCAAGAAGCTTTGGATATAGAAGCAGGGAGGTCCACTACCAAAGGCCTTGGTGAGGCCACAGCTTGAGCCTCTTAATGTCCTTCCTCAGATTCTCTTTATTGATAGACTGCAGTGAAAGTTCACAAGATTAATTGCTGGGATAGACAAGTTAGACGCAAGAAGAAAGTTCCTGATATTGGGGAAGTCCAAAAAGAGGATTAGTGGCAAGTTATTTTGGACTGAGTTGGGAAAACTTCATTGAGTTGTGAACTTGTGGAACTCCCTGCCACAAAGTTGAGGATAGTTCATTCAAAACTGTGGATAGCCACATTCAAATGTGGCTAAAGGGATCAAAAGGTATACAGTAGAGAGAAAGTAGGAATAGGGAGCTGACGATGCATAATCACCCATGATTGTCTTGAATGTCCTTGCAAACTTGAGGGCTGAATGGCCTACTCTTGCATCTCTATTCTATGATTTGACAAATATTTAACTAGTTTGTGTTGAATTTCCACCCAGACTTTTCATTCCTATCCCAATTCAGTAACATTTCTTGTTTGTCTTTAATTTATTTCACTAACTAATAAGTCATCAGTGGACTATTCTTTCCTATCTCTTCAACCCAAAATATAAACTGTTTTATCTATGTGCGGACATAGCCTGGCCTGTGTTTTTACTGTATTTTTTCATTTATCATCCGTTTGTACAAGTCCAACCCAATGAAACCGCATTCTCTGGTCCTCGGTGAATACATTGCAAACACACAAACAGATATAACCCACATACAAACAAAACGTATGCACAGTACATGTTTTTGCTTTTAGATTTCTAGTGTTTTTTAATTCATGGTCACTTTTCCAGAAACACTAATCAATATAGTAGTTCCTATTGGGTTGTTAAAGACAAACCATTGTTCATGCAAGCTCCTGTAATCTTGACCAAAATAATGTTGAGAAAATGGGAAAACTTGTGAAATCAAATGGTGCTTGATAGCCTTTGTTAAAAAAACCAGATCTTGCAAATAGTCCATGTGCTTAAAATCTGTACTGATTTATATTTTTAGTTGCATTGTTGTGGTGTTCAAAACTACACTAATTGGATTGGCACTACATACTTCAAAACAAATGGAATCCCAGCCAGTTGCTGTATAAACATCAGTGATTGTAAAGAAGTAGATCTGAGAAATGTGACTATTGCCAAAGACAAAGTCTTTCAAAAGGTATGACTCTGCTCCATTTTCTTGTTATTGCAACTATTTTTTGTAAAACCATGCTTTAAATTTAAAATCTAATGTATTTTATGGTTGACCTTCAAGGTTTTAAGATAAATTGATCAAATTGTACCTCAAATTTGGTGGCACGAGTGGTGGTACTTAAAGGTTCAAGATAACTTGTGGCTGAGATTTTATTTGGCAATCATTTGGTTATTTCAAATTTTACTTGTATTTTCAGTCCAACATGATTAACAACAACATTTAATTATTCCTTTTCCATCCTTTCTCCTCCTGAACACACACTACCATAAACTTTTATCGATCATGTTTTGAAAACTCTCTTTTATAAATGTGTAAATTGTGTCATGAATATAGACAGTTTATAATTCCTGGTAAGGAATCAACTATCCCACAGATCTTCCCAGCTCATTTAATCATTTCTTTGAAATGACATAATAAAATGCAAGTTACTTGGGTCTATAGTAACAGATTTGCCAGATTTTAGTAAAATTTAAATTGTTATTTATGTAGGGTTGCATTCGATTGATTATCAACTTCATGGAGACTAATGTTGGAATAATTGCTGGAATTGCTTTTGGAATTGGCTTTTTCCAGGTATGTTTTTCTTTACTTTGCACTAATTCAGTATCATGAACTTGATATGTTTCATGGTGTTAAAATTTTGACTCTGGTGTTTGGTCTTTTTGAATCTGCTAGCTCTGAGCCTCTAGTTCAGCCATTCTCAAAGTTTTTTGGCAATGGCCCCCTTGCGACTGCTCGAAGTTTGAGTCCCCTTCCCTGTGAAGCAGTTAAGTTTAGGTGGTTTTACCAGTTACATTTTTTTGTTTTAAAATTCAGTTGATTGTCTCCCCTTAAATGCTCTGTGCCCCCACCCCCCTCCCCAGGGGGCTGCATGGCCCCTGTTGAGAATGGCTTTTGAGTTGTTTCAATGTTCAATTCCTATTTGAGATCCCTGATTAATTTGTTTCCACTTGACTTGACCTAGAGATGGTGACTTTGAAATCTGGCAAAGTTTCATGATGTGCATACCTCAAATGAAAACATATCAGATTAGTTAAGCTAAGCAACTGTTAGTTTTCATTAAATTCTTTACAAAATGGCTTTCGTTATGTAAATGTTATTTACTCTTCCTGCTCCTTGCAGTTGATTGGAATCATGCTCGCCTGTTGTCTTTCTCGATACATCACAAACAATCAATATGAAATGGTTTAATGGATCAAACTAGGTAAGTGACTTCCAGATTCATTGTTTTATCCCCCCCCCCAAAGACAACATTTAAAATTACAGTTGCCTAACCTTTTATCCGGGATCGTCGGAACCAGACACCTGCTGTTGTTCAGAATCTTAACGAATATTGGAATCATTTTGATTTCCGTCCCTTTAAGCCCACCGAAGTCGTTCTGCCCCCTCGCCCGGCTGAGTCGCTCTGCCCCCACTGTACCAGCGCCAGAAGAACGGCCTCCTCCTCAGTTCCCCTTCACTGGTACAGCAGTTTCAGCTGTGTGAGAGATTATGGGTAGTGATTAAAAACCACTGAGCTGCGCCGAGCTGACTGAAAATGCTTCAATGTTGGGCGGGTGTCAGTCTGGGCAATTTGGAGGTGCTTATAAAGTAGTGGAATGTGACGGGATACATGGGAGTTGAGTGAGGGTCATGTTTGCTGCCAAACTCCATCTTTGATGAGCAGATGTCACCTACCTATAAAAGTCCTGGTTTTTGGAATTCTGGATAAAAGGTTAGGCACTGTAGAAATCCCATATCAGTGTTTTTATCTCTTGGTTGCATTCCATAAAATAATCTTACAATAAATGTATTTGAATCTCTTGACTGCATCTTGAAAGTTCAGTCCTTTGAAAATTAAAGTGATGAGAATCTGTTTTTATGATTTGGATCAAAGTTTGGAAAGTGCAATGGTGATCATATGCACTAAATATAATCCATGACCAGCAGGACACTATTACTGTGCTAGCAACCCTGGTTCGAATCTGCCGGAGTTTGTATGCGCTCCCTATGACCCGTGTGGGTTTTCACTGAGTAATCCGGTTTCCTCCCACACTCCAAAAAGGTACAGGGTTGGTAGATTAATTGGGGCAGCATGGATTTCATGGACCGGAATTAGCTTCTACAATGTTGTTAAATAAAAATTTGGAATGGTACAGTGGCATAGTGGCAGTGCAATGCTAATGTAGTGCCAGCGACCCATGTTCAGATCTGCTGTTGTGCGTAAGTCGTTTGTAAATTCTCCACATAATTGCATGGGTTCCTTTGGATGCTCCGGTTTCTCTCATCGTCCAAAGAAGAACGGGGTTGGTAGGTTAATTGGCCGCGTCGTGGGCTCGTGTGCTGTATCTATAAATTTAAAAAAAAAATCTTTTTCCACCATCAAGTTTAGCTCCATGTTCTTACGGTCATTTTAAATTTGCTTACCAAGTATGACCTTGCCTGTTGAGGGGCTTTATAGTCTCTTTACCTTTACTAGTTCACGGAACTTTTATTTGTTTTGCAGTTTTTGAAGGAGACCAAAACCTCTGCAGTTAAAGGAACCAAGCCAACAGATAATGTTCTCTTCAAGCAAAACTGATTTTGTACATGGTTTTGCATGTTAATAGTGTAATGTGCCATAGTAATAGTGTTTAAACTTTTTACATGTATCTAATTGAAGTTTCATTGTGTTTGAAGGTGTGCGAGTTAGTAAAAAATGTAGAAATCTGTTCCATCAGAAAAGCCTCAAGTTTCACTGTCACTTACTATCTTGAGCTTCTCTTGCATTGGAAATTTTCTGATCGATCAACATTGTTTTTGTAATCAAAGCAAAATCTTTTGCATAGACTGAGGATTTTTACATATTTTTACAAAACCATCCTATTGGAGTGAAACACTAATAGTATTTTTCTAGTGACAGCTGCTATTTAGATTGCCTTTTGAAATGTGTAGCAAATACTTTGATTTTAAAATTCTGAATTTTTTTTCCAATTCTTTCTACCCTCCCCAATCACATGTAAAGTAAAAGCACACATACCTAGCTGCTTAAATTAGGACGTTTTCCCCACAAAACTGGAATCTGGCGAGTGTTTTATTAATCACCTATAAAATAGTAAAAGAGTATAAGTAGTAAATGTACTGTTAATTTAGTTTTGAATCTTATTCTATAAACTAGTTTTACTTTTTGAAATGCACTTTGTACATGAAAATCCAATATTAAGTATGCATTCTTAAGGTTTGGATTAAACTGATGCATCCTTTAAATGGACATGACTCGTAGTGAACAAAATCTGAATACTAGAGCTGCCTTTTCACTTCTTCAGTGGAATTGGTAGTAAATTTTCATCATCTCTTCAAAAGTTCTAGGAGGTAAACGTGTGCTCCTGCAGTATAATTTTAAAGATAAAATATTGCAACATTTTCCTCCTTACAACTTCCCAATTCATGCACCTCAGATTCTCACACTCCCTCCAGTTAAAAAGCACTGGGCAGTGTATGCAGAAAAAATGGAAAATGTCATATTTTTCAATGTATGCAATCTGCCTGATTTTAAAAAAAAATAAACCCATTATACGTGCTCAGTATTGTGTGATCATTTCTTTGTTCCAGACAAAGTAAATTTGAGGAGTGTGTGTATTTGCATTTCCACACCACATTCTTTTGTTGCTTGATCTGTTGCTTTGAGCTCTGATTTCCACTACTGTGCTTTAGAGTTTGGGTACAATCTAGTGAACTGGGACTCTTTGTATAAACTCCTTGCATTTTAACTCTGTGATTGTACAGCTGATGTGAGATATTAAAATGTGTAGCTGCTGGGATCATTACACAAAAAGTCTGGAAATCCAGCATGTCACGAAGTATTTGGAGTAAGTCAAGAGAACCAATGTTTTGGGCCTTGGCCCTTCATCAAGGTATAAGCAGATAGGGGCCTCAATAAAAAGGATGGGGGGGTGGGGAGGGAGTGAGGAGGGAGAGCACAGGCTAACAGGTCAGAGAAGTTCTGGAGAAACTCAGCAGGTCATTCAGCATCTATGGGAAGTAAAGGGTAACCAATGTTTCAGGCCTGAGCCCTTCAAGGTATGAGCAAAAGATAGACAGGTATCTGAATTAAAAAGGTGGTGAGGAAGGAGCTGGGGGAGGAGGGCAGGCTAACAGGTAAAAGGTTATGGGTGGGAGGGTAGTACAAAAAAATAAGGGGAGGGGTAGTTCTGAAAGAAGAGGGTGGGGAGTTTGAGTAAAGGAGACAGGGATATGGAAAGAGACTCAAGAGTGGGATTTTGTAGAAACTGGAGGTCAATGTTAAGTGTCCAGTCTCCAGTGTTGATGAGGTCATGAACTGGGCACCAGATACAGTAGATGATGCAGACTGGGAGATAATTTCATTGAGCACCTTTGCTCTGCTGCAATAATGTGAGCTTCCCATTTTAATTCCACGGGCCAATTTTAATTCAGGCTCCATTCCCACACTAACTTGTCTACCCATGGTCTCATGCACTGTCAAATCAAGGCTTCATGTAAATTGGAGAAACATTAACTTCTCCAATTTGTTAAACCCCTTCCCTGAGTCTTTTTTGTTTCTTTCAGCTCCCCATCCCCTTCTCTCTTCATTCAGAGAGCTGAACCCTCCCCTATCATAGAATAATAATTACAGCACAGAAACAGGCCAGTTCGGCCCTTCTAGTCCATGCCAAACACCTTCTCTCCCCTAGTCCCATTAACCTGCACCCAGCCCGCAATCTTCCGCACCTCTCTCGTCCGTCTATGATCTAGAAATTTCTGGACTTGGAAGACAAACCACCACTGGGTGTGGCTGTGGAGTGGAAGGAGGCCCAAAACATGAGTCATTGTCTGGGAGGCAGTTTAGAACATTGGGCATTTTAAAAGGGAGGAACATTCCGAAGGCAGTCCTTGTTCCTCTCTCTGGACAAGAGACCACTTCGAATTTTGTGCTCTCTCAAAGATCTTTCGGCTTCAATTTACCAAACAAACTGAATTTTGTTTATGATCTTTACTTCGATTGTAATCAAAGTTTTTGTGAGTCTTGTGTGTTTTGTGTCTAAGTATCATGTCAACTTTTTTCTCACCTCCCCTCTTACAGTATATCTACCTATGACCTCTACCTGTTGGCCTGTACTCCCCTTTCACCCTCTACTCCTCCTCACCACCTCCACCTTTTTTATTCAAAGTGCCATCCTTGTATCTTGATGAAGGGCTCAGGCCTGAAAGTTGGTTACAGTTTAGTACCTATAGATGCTGTGTGACCTGAATTTCCCCAGCACATTTGTATTGCACTTAAATCCTGACGCCTACAAATATTCCTCAGGTCAGAGGTTATGCATAGGTGGATACAGGATGGAGGAAAAATGCTGAGAAATTATGGGGGGAAGGACCCCTCTCTGATAGGATAGGAAAGGGAAGGGCTGGGGAACTGGTGACTTGTTCTGGGCATGAATGTTCCAGATTTGTGCTGTATTCAGTGTATGAAAATTGAGTGTACCATTTCAAATCAGATGGTGCATATGTGAAAGTTTAAAATGCCCATATTATTAAATTTGACTTTTTCGGTATCTAGAAGTCTTAAGAAATCTCACGCATTTGTTTTAAGTAGAGAAGTACTGGACCAAATTTAATGTATGTTAAATCTTCTTGACATTTTGAGGATGAGCAATAGGGTTAGGGTTAGCTACGTGAGAAAATGCATTATGGTAACATTGTGGTAATTGTTTAACACCTCGAGCTTATCTTCATGCCAGTTTGATTTCCTTATCAATGATAGATGACATGGGGAAAACTTCAGACTAGAATGAAACATGAAAGCCTGCATATCCTGTGATTGTAGTCGAAACACAAAAATGCTGGCCTAAGGCGAAACGTCAGTAATATATCTTTACTTTCGATGGACATTGCAAGACCAGCTAAGTTGCTCCAGCATTCCTGTTCTTTGAAAACATCAGACCAGGTTGTTAAATGCTGCAAATTTATTCTTAAGAAAGGCATCAATTTTCAGTCTTAAAATATTCACCACACTTAAGTTTTATTTGTTTCAGGAATGCCTGATTCCAGCAATTCTATCTTCGTTAATTTCAATGGCAAAATTAAGTGTTTTGTTTTGGGGAAAGGGGAAAATTGAGTAGGAGCTATACTTCCATATGTAGCCTGCAATTACTAAATGTTTTTTCCCAGTAAACCTATTGAATTTTATAATTTTCCATGAAATATTCCTGCCATTCATTAATAATAAGTGCATTTGTTTCATTTTGAAATGAGAGAGTGTACTCCTTTACAACCTTTCTCAGGAGGGCATATTTACAAAATTTGGAACAATTTTATCTAATGTTCACAAATGTGTGAATGCAATTCTCACGTCAGTCTGGAGAACAATTTAGTTTGGCCACAGTGAATGAAGTATTAAACTAAAACCTTAACTCTACTTCACCTTTGGAATGGTAGGAAAGTTCTGGTTCCATGGTCAATATTTATCCCTCAGCCAATATCAGACAAAATGTATATCTTTGCTACTGTGGGATGTTAGTGTGCCAAATCAGTTGTGGTATCATTGCAACAGTAGATACATTGTAAAAGAGCTTATTAACTATTGTTGAATTATTTTAAGTTCAAAAACAGTAATAAACAAAGGTTATAGTAAAACCTGGAATCTAACGCCTTATGGGGATTGGTAGATGCCAGTTAAACAGGTTTTCTGGTTGTTTGAGATTCACTCTTACAATGCCTAATTATACACCTGCACTGAATAAATAGTTTAAAAGACAAAAATGCACTGAACAAACTTCACTTGAATGAATATATAAACCTCGAAGCATTTTCCTTTACAGTATTTTCAAGCACATTTAACTGCATCTCCAAGTTCCTCCACGGAGTTACCCAAAAGATTAACAATAATTAATAATTAACCCACTCTCCTCCAAGTTTATAGATAAAGCCTTTTTTTTGTGGCCTCAGTCAGTCGTAGTTGACCATGAACATTGCGTCTGATGAAAAGCTGGAGTGGTCTCTCCAGGACACAGCGCAGAGTAGATATCGAGATCCGTCTGTTGCCTATGCAGTGGGACCCCTCCCACCCCTGCTCCATGCCAATATAGACCTAAAGGAATGACGAAGGTTGATACAGTTTGGTGCCAGCAGCATTGCAGGAGGTGTAGGGTACAGCAGTCAGCTGCCTTTGGGACTCCTAACTCCGGGTTTTTCCTCAGGGTTTGCTCCCAAAGCCTTTCTCGTGAATGGGTATAGCCACAAGGGAATGGAGGTTTGAAGTTTTCCCTCTCCTAGATGAGTTGCCATCCATGGTTAACAAACTACATCTGCCCAGTACAACTGGTTTCAAGATACCAGGATCCTGCCTTTGCCCCTTCTCCTGTCAGTGAGAACAGCTCTGCTGAACATGAGCTATGCCACACATGAAGGCCAGGAATTGGACTTGGTTGTCAGAAGCTGTTTGAGACGCACGTCCAGGAAGACCATTTGTGTAGCAGTGGGAGCTCGTCCCCACTACCACCCTTCAGCTATGACAACTTTTCGAGCTAGCGACTCTTACTAAGCAGGAATAAGGAGACACTTTAAGAGAGTCACCCAATGGAAAGTGGCAGCAACCAACTCCTCATCCCGGGTGATGCCATTCACACAACTTTATTCAAACAGCTGCTACAAGTAAATCACAGCCAAAGTATTTGGCTGAATATTTGCTCCCACCTTCACCATGTGTTACTTCAGAGAACATTTACTTTTACAATTTTAAACTTTTATTAGAATTTTAATTCATTTTATCTATTTATTTTCTTTTTTTGCTGGTTGCTTGAATTCTGGATAACAGGTTTTACTCTATTCATTTTAGACGATTTATCAAGTACTGTATTTTGTTTGTTGGAAAAAATATCACCTCTGAGAGGACAGGTGCTTTTCAACTTACGCTGGGGTTGAGTTCTGGCAACCCGATTGTAAGTCGGGGGGATCATACATTGAGAAAAGAATACCGCACCTACCATTTTTTATTATTAAATGTTGAATACCCTTTATTCTGATAAAACCATTAATGTACACATCTGAAAGCATTAAACTAAAATTAATTGCTGGATAGTGAGGATGTGAGAGAG
Organism: Narcine bancroftii; assembly: GCF_036971445.1. Taxonomy (NCBI): domain Eukaryota; kingdom Metazoa; phylum Chordata; class Chondrichthyes; order Torpediniformes; family Narcinidae; genus Narcine; species Narcine bancroftii. The sequence continues at coordinate 24,512,369 of NC_091476.1, read as the reverse complement.
TAGTGTAGCACATATCACAAGCGTGGAAACAGATCAGAATTCAAATATGAAAGTACGGATTTGAACCATCGTAACTTTGAACAATCATTAAGATGGGCTATCATAAGTCAGGGTGCACTTTTGTATTTCTGAAAAATGATGTGATAAAATTTTGTTTTATTATATTGCTAATTGATGATATCAAGGCTTCTCAAAAAATCTCAAATCCTTTATTTTTTGAGGGGATGAAGGCATTGTTAGCAAATTCAGCAATTATTGCCAATACATCATTGTCCTTGAGGTGATTCTAGAGTTTTACAACATGGAAAATGGTCCCTTTGTCTAACTTGTTCACACTGACTAATTTGATTGATTGGTCAGGAGATGATTGTGAACTTCAGGAGGATGAAGGACCACTCCCCAATACACGGCAGGCATCCATTTCAAGGACAACCTATCCTGGACCCACCACACCAGCGCTTACACTTCCTGAGGAGAGCAAGGCTATCAGCCACTATCCGAACAATGTTTTATGGGAGAACAACAAAGAGTGTCCTGCCTGGCAGCATTATGGTGTGTTATGGTAGCTGCAAAGCATCAGATCGAAGGTCAGTATGAGGGGTGATTTAAACTTGGGCCTCCCTTCTCTCAATAGCTACAGGAAACGGTGCTCAGAGAATCATGGAGGACTCTTACTATACAATGCACAGTATCTTCGTGGAAGAGGTGCAGTATAAAAACCAGGATTGCCAGGGTGGGAAACAGCTTCTCCCTGCAGACAGTGATACTGGTTAACAATCCTAGAAACTTGTAAATTATTTTTATGTTATGTTTATGTGTGCACCATGGTTTGGAGATGCACTGTTTCATGGAGTTGTATATGTACAATCCGATGATAATAAACTTGAACTATCTCAACTTGTTTCATTTTCACCTCCTTCCAAATCTTTTCTATCTGTGTATCTGTCTAAATGTTGTTTAAATGTTGGATAACTGCCATTTTGAACTGTTACAATCCCTCTAATGAAGGTTAGAAATGTACTTTCCTAATCAAGAAAACTGCAGATTACGCAGTTCCCAGGTGCCTTTTGCTTTTCACTTTCATTATGGCTGAGGTGTTTAATTTTAATTTTTTAGAGGCCCTTTCACCCGTGAGCCTGTGCCGCCCAATTTCATCCAATTGACCTACAACCCTGGTGCTTTTGGAGGGTGGGCACGGGGAGAATGTACAAACTCCTGATAGACAGCGCGGGATTTAAACCTCCGGTCACTGGTGCTGTAACAGTGTTGTGCCAACCACTACTCTAAGCATGCCGTTGACAGAGTAAACTCAGCAAATCGCTGGGTGTATGTTATAGATTGTATGCAATGCAGCCACGATGAAGTGGTTGGTGAGTCATCAATAAAGCTGGCTGCTTTGTATGGGATGGTGCTGAATTATTTCAGAATTGCTGGAGTTACATTTAACTCCATCCCACCCCTGGTTTGTGCCTTGTCACTTGCTGCCAAATATTCTCCAGTCTAGAAGTTCATCAGCACTACAGGGAATTTAAATCCACCATGCACTGCCAATGTTTTTCATGAACATGCCACATTAACAATTGAATTGCACCAAAGGCCAGGTCAAAAAGAAACATAGTTGGGCTTAAAGGAAAGTAAAGCCTTTTCTTCACCTGCCATATTGACAAAGTTTGCAAAAGAAGTCTGTTCAGGGGAGGGGACAGATCTGGTAGTTTTCAGAAGATGGCTGAGTGCTGGAGAAGGAGGTTCATTGTGAGGGTTATGATTACTATTTAGGAGATTGTTGAGCTAATTGGTGCAGATTACGGCAGAGGGGTGCAGCTTCTGAGTTGGGGCTAATTTGTATTTGGGTGAGGGTAACTGAATCCAGGACCAATGCTCATTTAATGGAGCTGGGTGAGTTATTTACAGAAGGATGTTGTGGTTAGTGTTGATGGAGTGGAATTAAGGAGATCAGGTACTTGAGGATAGGTGAGATTGGAACATAAGTTGAGGGTTAGGGGGCAAAAGTTTAGAAGTAACATGAGAGGAAGCTTCTTCACTCAGAGAGTGTTGGCTGAATGGAATGATTTTCTGGAAGAGATGGTTGCAGCAGGATCAATGTTGTCATTTAAGAGAAGGTTGGATAAGTGCATGGATCTGAGTGGATTGGAGGTTTATGGACAGGGAGCAGGTAGGTGAGATTAGAGGAGATCACTTAAATCGGTGTGGACTAGAAGGGCCGACATGGCCTGTTTCTGTACTTTAATTGTTTTATGGTTATATATGGTTTTGAGGAATCCGGGATAGGTGCCCTTGAATGCAGTTGTGAGTTCAGGTTCAGGCAGAAATTACTAGGGCCTCAAAGAAGAGCAGGTGTGTAAAAGGGAACCTGCCTGTGAAATCACCTTTACATTTACAGGGCGGTACAGTTGGTGTAGCAGTTAGCGCAACGCCTTTGGGGCTGGATCGGGGTTTGAATCCCGCGCTGTCTGTAAGGAGTTTGTACGTTCTCCCGTGTCTGCATGGGTTTTATCTGTGGGCTCCAATTTCAGCCACCATTCAAGATGTCTCAGGTTGTAGGTTAATGGGGTGTAAATTGGGCTGCACGGGCTTGTAGGCCAAAATGGCCTGTTACAGTGCTGTATGTCTAAATATGGAAATTTAAATAAATGTAATTTGTGCCACTATAGAAAAAAAGCAGCATCATTAAACTTAGTTGGGTTATGCATATACAAGTAGCTTTCCAATTTTCAATAACACAAGGAATAATATTAGTCAGTGCAGGTTTGACATGGAAAATGCATCACCCAATTTGGAAATTAATCAGTTTCGGTTTCTGTACCTTTATGGATACTGTATATATTTGTGTAATCTTTGAATTTTTGGACCAATTTTTTAGGTCAAATTTAGGGAGGTGGTGGATTTTTACGCAGGTCAAACTTTTGTTCATGTTAAACACCTGCGTCGTTCAAGGTGATGGGAGGTCGAATGGTGGGGACTGGGTGGTGAGTCCACATTCGGGGCATCAGGAGCTCGGATGGGTTGGCAGCCAAGGCAAGCATCCACAGTCAGGGTTCCGGGAGCCTGGATGGGCAGGCGGATGGGGTCAAAAACGTGGGGTCAACTTTTACATGGTATCGAAAATTATACGAGTATATACTGTATCACTGATGGTGTAATTTAGATAGGATCATCTTTTGTCAAGAATAATTAGAAATGTTATTTTCTCTGAATTAAAACGGGTAGTTATGTTTCTGATCATCATATTCTTTCCCGATCAGATTAATAAAAATTGACACACAATAGCAATGGGTGGAACCTACCTAGTTGCCTTCCTCCTCCCCACTGATGTCGATAGGTTTCTAGATCATGCAAATTCCATATTATAGTTACTGTTGGCCTTTAGATTGACTAGTAAAGATGTCAATCATCTTTGAGCCTACTGAAATGAGTTTTCTAATCTAGGGTGTTTCCAAGGACACATTGAGCTGAATCTAATGCACTGACTTAGTTACACAGTCTGCAGTGTGAGAGGGAATTCTCTTGAACAGAGCTGGAACACTTGATTGGTTCATTCTCTTTTGCTTTGTTGCAGAGTGATTCTGTGGTATGTGTTTTTAAACGGAAGCAGATGTATGCATTTTCTATTGTTTTTGTTTAAAATTCTATGATAATTGCTAATAATTAGAACTTTTTTGTATTTTTGAAATACCATAATTATTTTCATTATCCTTGTTGAAAACATTTAATATTTTGCATTACTTCCCTCATTTTCCAGTAATCTCTAATTTGTTTTTCATTGTTTTAGATTCATTGTTGCAAGTTGTGTAAAATGATGCAGTTCTCAGAGCTAAAGAACAACCAGCATTCCTTGTTCAGTGCTTTAAACAAATTTGTAACAGCTGCCACCATCATGGATGAAACAATCATGGTGCCAAGTTTGCTGTGGGATCTCCCAGAAGAAGGGGAACATCAAAGAGTAAACAGAGTCTCCAAACAAAGGGATCTGTATGACAATTACTTGCTTCTCCTATCCATGAGAACTGACATTGAGTTTGGCATTCAGGATGAACAAGTCAAGTCTAGCCTGGAGCCCGAGAAACTCGGAGATGATGATAATTTAGGAGACCTTCAGCAGCTTTTTCACCATCATTTGAATGGACTTTTCAACATCCTCAGCAAGCTTACAATGCACGCTAACAGTTTAACCAGCCGGTATACAAGAGAATTATTTACTGACTTGGGGAGATAAGAAGGAAGTGTTGCACGGGCAGTGTTTTAATTTTGATGATTTTTCTTCTCTGCTATTGAAAATGAGTGGGCTTTCAGAAAATAAACAGCTCAGAAATTCACTGTTAAGAAGACTTTAAAAAAAAAGGGTTTTAAAATGCAACAAAATAACAAGAGATTGGCTTCTTCCTCTCAATGATAAGACGTCAAATTTGTTTTAAATTGCCCTTGGTTCTGACGGTCTGTATGAATGACATTTTTACATTTTAATGTTTCTTTTCTGTGCATGTTAATTAGTTCTACAGAGAATCAATATTATGATCTGAGGAAAAATAAAACAATGTTCTGTCTATCAGTGACTACAGTGACGATCTAACCCTTTGTGTAAAAGTATGTTGAGGTTTGAAACACAACTAAAATAAATCTGTGTCAGCACCCTTTTACCTTCAAAAGTTGTCCATCAGCTGAATCACACTTTGTGAGTCCAAAATAAAGCACACAACTTAATTGTTTATTAGATAATGATTTTAACAATTGCATTTGAATTTGTCCAAAGGTTCAAAAGAGCTTGCTAAATATTTCCTTTAAAGATAATGCTGTATATATGATGCAATCCTAAAAGCCATTTTCACCCACTGCAATTTCTATCTGTGATGGAAATTGTCCAGGTAATTTTCCATTGATTGCAGATGCTTGGTCACGTAGGACATATGTTGAAAATTTGATTCTTCTCTGTGACAATACATATGAGCACTGTGTCTGCTTGATTCTCAATCTTGTGGAAAGCAACTAAATTTTGCCTGAATCTGTAAAGTTTAAATTTAAATTTGGACATATGGTAACAGGCCCATGAGCCCTTGCTGCCGAATTACATCCAATTGACCTACAATCCTCAGTACATTTTGAATGGTGGGAGGAAATTGAAGCCCCGGGGGGGGGGGGGGGGGGGGAACCCTCACATACATAGTGAGGATATACAAACTCCTTGCAGACAGCGCAGGATTCAAAACCCGGTCCCGCCCGCTGGTGCTGTAACTGTGCTGTCCAATTTGCGATGGAGTTCCAAAGAACACCAGAGATGTGGGGAAAAGTTTTTAATTGTTTTTGTATGCCCAGCTTTCAATATAATTAGTCAGTAAAAAATAAATTGGCTAAAACTGATCACACTTTTGATGAAAAGCCAGTTTTCAACTCTATTTAACAAGTTGCACCATTCTTAAAAACATCATGGAATACTTTAATGGAAAACAATGTGGCTCGATTATGTGCCTATTGCACTCGTTCATTGGATTCTGTGACTCTACAAATTAATTTCAACAACAACATTAACCATATGCAATTTTAAGCAGCATCTATGGAAGGCAAAAGATAGTCGATGTTTCGGCCTGAATCCCTTCCACAGGACACATCAACTCACTTTTGATGCTAACCAGCGATTCTGCCTGATCCACTGAGTTCCTCCAGAATTCGATGAAGTCACAGTTGACAAATATAATGTCATTTCATCAGCAAGTATGATGTATTCTCGAGTACTCGAGATGGCAGAGGTCGACTGCATCGAGTCCACGCTGCTGAAGATCTAGCTGCGCTGGGTGGGTCACGTCTCCAGAATGGAGGACCATCGCCTTCCCAAGATCGTGTTATATGGCAAGCTCTCCACTGGCCACCGTGACAGAGGTGCACCAAAGAAAAGGTACAAGGACTGCCTAAAGAAATCTCTTGGTCCTGCCACATGGACCACCGCCAGTGGGCTGATATCGCCTCAAACCGTGCATCTTGGTGCCTCACAGTTTGGTGGGCAGCAACCTCCTTTGAAGAAGACCAACAGAGCCCACCTCACTGACAAAAGGCAAAGGAGGAAAAACCCAACACCCAACCCCAACCCACCAATTTTCCCCTGCAACCGCTGCAACCGTGTCTGCCTGTCCCGCATCGGACTTGTCAGCCACAAACGTGCCTGCAGCTGACGTGGACATTTTACCCCCTCCATAAATCTTCGTCCGCGAAGCCAAGCCAAAGAAAGAAGAGATGATGTATTCAAAATGGGAAAGAAGTTGTTGAGCTGAAGAGTTCCAGAGAAGATTTACGAGGATGTTGCCAAGACCTGAGCTATCGGGGGGGTTGAGCCAGTGTCGGCACCAGAATGGATGTTAGTGGTGGGCATTGGTGGGGGGAGGGGGTGCTGTTACCATCATCCACCCCTCCGATGTAGGTGCCGAGAGCACTGCTTTTAGCCACTAGTGACGCTTGATGCACACAGCATGGGCCACTTGTATCTAGTGACCCTTCATGCACACGAGTTACGCCGGTGCGGGGAGGGGCATGTCTGGCGAGCAATGACCGTGAACATTTGAAAGGGCACAGCACATCGCTTGGGGGCAATGCCTGCGGATGCCCCCCTTGGTGCCAATCCTGGGTTGAGCAGGTAGGGGCTTTATTCTTTGGACAGCAGGAGGAAAAGGGCTGAACCTGTAGAGGTGTACAAAAATCATGAGGGGAATAGATCAAGTGAAAGCACAGTCTTTTCTCCCCAGAGTAGGGGAACTGGAAACCAAAGGACATAAGATGAAGGGGAGAGATTTAAATTTTTAGGCATACAACCCTTTTGCCCCACAAGCCTCATGCTGCCTAATTAAACCCAATTTACTTACAACCCGTAGTATGTTTTTGAACAGTGGGAGAAACCCAGAGCATGCGGAGGAAACCCTTGTAGACACAGGGAGAACGTCTAGTGTTTGAGGTAGGTGCTATTGCAATGTTTAAGAAAATAGTGGACAGTTACAAGGAGAGGATGGGAGGGGTTTAGAGGGATATAGTAGGTGGAAATAGTATGGATAGCATATACTGGTCAGTTGGGCTGAAGAACTGTTTTCATGGGGTATGATATAAAAACAAATGTTTTCTCTGCAGTGACTCCAATTAGACAGACTCGGGTCAAAAAGTAACCTCCCAGATCCAAAGCATCATGTTATTTCTGGTGCTGGGGACATTCTTCCTGTTGGCACAAGGTGATCAGTTTTCTTGTGGATTGGCTCTCAGATTTCATTTAGCAGATTAATTGTTAACAAATATTTGATACCACTTCCTTAAATGACAGTTGTTTGCATAACAAAATTGTATACAAAATAAGCCAATATACAACAGCAGAATGTTATGCTTAGGGATGCTGCTTAAGGTCTTTTGTTCCTAGTCTAGAAATGCACAATTTAATTCATCAGTTTTTAAGTTAAAAGTACTATTTTCTCAATGTCTGTCTCATTATTTGAAGGCAATCATTGAATTCAATGAACAGCTCAGGGAAACGTGAGCTACAGTCCTGCCGCTGGCTAGCCTTGTCTTATCCTGCCCTGGTCTGGACTTGGTAAACGACAGGCAGCTTGCTGTTCCACATCTTTCAAAAGCCCTCATCTATTTTTCTTTTATAGTATGTTAGGTAATTTTCCACTGAAACCTGTCATGATAGTTACTAGGAATGGGATAAGCCACATCTTTAAAGAAGCAGCAAATGTTATTTTTTTATTTAATCTACATTGATTTATTGATCTAATCACTATTTACAGTGATTACTTATCTTTTACTGGGCTCTGCATAAGAATTACCCAGAGGTTGATGCTTGTTGCTAACAAAACTTAAAAGAACAAAAGTAACGTGTGAGTATTGCCACAGCAGCAACCAGGAAGTTAATTTTCAACATATAAGGGTTAAAATTTGAAGAGTTTAGCCTTTAAGATTCTGAAGATCTTTACATTGACTGCTTATCTGTGACTTAATACACATTTCCCATTTTTGCATCGGGCACTAGCTACTCAAAATTACTCCACACTCATACATTATAGATTAACTGGCCAGTTTAGTGAGTCTGCATCCTGCAACAGGGTAAACTGGAAGAACAAGGCAAAGCTCTTCGGTAATTGGTCTGACCAGTCCACCATCCTCTTCAGGCAGGTCTGCCTACCTGAAGATGTTGGATATGGTTTGGAGGGACTGAGATGTGCAAGGTCATAGGTCCACAAGAAATTTGGTCTGTGGGCGCAACACTCTGTGACTGAATTATGTTGTGTTTTATATTGTATCTAGATATGTTTTAAAGGAAATAAATTGGGGCAGGTTTTTTTAGTGTAGGTCACATATAAACACTTCAAAACAGATCTCATTTAAAATACTGGAGCTCTGCTCAAGTCAGACAGGCTGGCTCCGAGTGCCTTTGCAAAAGCTTTGGGGAGTGCATATTAGAGACTTCAGTAATGGATTGTTGTTTAGAAAAGCAACAGATGAAAGAACTCTGAGGATTAGGTTCAGAGCTGCAGGCTGTCTGATTGCAGGTTGCTGTTCTAAGGGGGTCATGTGGTTTTGCAAGCAGAGAGAGTCAAACGGGCTTTTCTCTGGGGGAGAGAGAGAGAATTCAGTTTTACATTTCAGCAGCAGCAGCAGCTGGGACTGGAACAGGACAAGCTGGAAAGCTTGTGGAATAACCCCATTTATAAGATGGGTTGTGAGTCAAAGCCCTTTGGTCCATGCAAGAGGAGAGGACTGGTTGCCTCATGTTTTACTTGAAATAAGAGAAACAAAAGGGAACTCTTTGGTGACCTGGAGAAAGAGGTTATCATCTGGAAAACCCTGATGGGGCAAGTTTCTTCGCAAAGACTCTGACGTGGCTGATTAAAAGGAATCAGTTTGTGTCCGGGAACAATAAATCTCTCTCTGAAAACCAACAAGAACCTTCCTGAGGTACCCATTTACCTTTCAAGCACCAAAGCCTGGTGAAGATTCATTAAATGTTAAATTCTGTGCACAGTATAAGAATTGCCTGCAACCAGTGAACTTGGAGGAGTGAGATTAGACTGTGAATCAAAGAACTTTTCTGAACTTGCATACACATTACATACATGTGCATTTAGAATTAGAAGGGGGGGTTGTTAGGTTAAGTAAGTTAATAGCAATAAGTTAGAATTTGATCTTGTTTTCATGTTTAAAGATCATTAAAAGCTACTTTTGTTTAAGTAACCATTTGTCTTGGTGAATTTCTGTTGCTGCTGGGTTTTGGGGTCCTCTGGGTTTGTAATAGCTCCCTCTCAATATCAGGGAAGAACCTGGTCATCAGGTGCAAGATGCTCCTAGTAATGATGTAGGTGGCACAGGAGTGACCCATCCCTGAACCCCTTCCCTGGCAGTCTCCAGAGCAGATCTGATTCATATGGGGATACAAGATGGAAAGGGTCCTAAGGGTTGCCATGTACAAATTGCCAGACAACAGGGGCAAGGGTGTTCCCTTCATGGCGTTCATCCTGATGACCACCTTCCTCTGTGGCTGTATCAGTCTGTGCATGGAACCAAAGCCCAAGGGCACCAAGTGCTGCTATGTCCTGAGATTTTACCTGGCCCAGGTGTTGTGAAGCCCTGTTGCCTTGCCATGTCCCAGTCAGCTAGACTTTGACACACCACCTATCCTTTGTGAAAACGTTTTTCCAAACACCTTTACCACAATCCATCATGCAGAGTTAAGCACAGAAGGCCCTGCAGACACTGAGAGATGAGGACTTGATGGGTACTGTTCCCTGAGTTGACTGTCCAGTGCTCATAAACAAACACCAGAACGTGGGTGATGTTTTGGCCTGATTTGACCACAATATCAACCAAAATGACTACGGTGGAGTGGAGACGGTTGTCCACCTTTGTGGAATGCAGATTTGCTCAGTGTGTGAAGAAGGATGCAAGGGTCCTCATGACAGTTCATCCTTAGAAGCAGTCTATTTACAGCCTGTTCCTGGGGTCACACAGAGACAAATATCTAGAACTACTGGAAGACCATCATCTCGGTGAAAGACACTTTTTGTTCTGCCCAAAACGTGGTCTTGCAGCACACAGAGATGTCGGTGAGGGTATGCTGCCTACTGGCACTTTCCAGGGTGCAGAAGTACTTGCTGAGGGATGCACTGAGGCTTGGTGCAGCCAATGAGAGGTTGCTGTGGAGAAGGACCAGAGTCATTCTATCACTGAGGGACTGAGACTGAGGCCCCTCAATCAAGTGGGGAGAGTAACAACATAGTGTAACCATGTTGTGTAACAATGTACAAAGATGGGAATGTATGGATACAGACTTTGACTTTTTTGTAAATAATTTATTGTAAATTAAGTCTACCTTTGCGAGACAAATAATGCAGTGTGGGGTTCCTAAGGACCTGAAGTGCTGCCAAGGGGACTGGAAAGGGTGAAGGCACTGCCCACCTTGTGTGGTCAGCCAGGAACACGAATAGACTCCACTCAGGGGATGCTGCTTTGAGATGTGGGGCATGAATGAATTTTCCAGCAGCCAGTGTCAAGTCAAACTTCAAGTTACTCATGCATGACTACTCTAGTTTATATTTTCCAGCCAATTAAATTTCAGGGCAGTGTTATTAGACACTGAAGATTGTAGGGAAAGTATTTGCATGCATAAAAGTTGCTTTCATTTTAGTTTTGTCCAGGTTTCCTTTCACTCCAAAAGGCATTGATTTCAGTTTCCAAATAGATTTCATTTTTTAAACGAGTGCTGACGAGAGTCCGATGTCAATGAGGAACAATTCCCTTTTGGAACAAACAAGCAATGCTGTGACCGCAACATTAGAGGAAGGGGACTCCAGGGAGAGGAATCTAAAAACTGGTGGTTACCTGGGTAGACAACGATGGAAGATTCATTTGGGCATTCTTATCACAACAAGTCGACATACACGCAAAGGGGTCGGAATTCAGCAGCAGGATGAGGGTCCAGAACAAGCGGACCTGAAAGGAATACAGCGCGGACCGGAAAGGGCCCAGCCCCTCACCAATCTGTAGAGGCGACCAGGACGCAGCTCAGGCGCCAAACTGACTGACCGCCTGGTGAAAGGCGCGACCCCCCCTCCCCCACCCCAGCGGACCGGACATCTTCGGGTCGTGTCGGGTGAAGAGGCAGCGGTTCAGCAGCAATGATTTAACGAGGAAAGGGGGGGGGGGGGGGACTGGAAAGGGTGAAGGCACTGCCCACCTTGTGTGGTCAGCCAGGAACACGAATAGACTCCACTCAGGGGAAACCAACTGAAGAAGGAATTAGTTGATAAATAACTGAAAAAAGAGAGGGTAGAGAACTGGAAAAACCAAAAGCCCCGTGGACTGTTAATACTGCAAGGTCCAGGCCATAAACCCTGATCCTCTGTGGATTAAACCCCCCATTGAATTCTGCCCATCACTCTCTCCCTTGATTGCCCTATAATTCTGATGGAGATACTCCCAATCCTCATCTCTATTACCCCACAACACTGCACCACCTAGTTACCTTCTTCAGTAACACAAACTTTGACTGACTCCTTAATTTCCAGTCACCAGGCCTTGGACTAGGGTAGCACACATTTCCCATTTGCTCATGGTCAATTTGAAATTTGAGGAATGGAGGGAGTGGAATGTTGGTGGTGGTCCACAGATGCTGCGACTCCAAACTAGCTGAACTATATCGTATCACATCTTACTGAAGTTAATTGAAGATGTGCTCATGTGTCTTGATTATGAAACTTCGGATAACTGTATCACTGATAAATAGTTGCAAGGATATCAGTCAGTGCCGTAGAAGAAAAACATCTGTTAAAACATAAAGCATCACTTTTTTTTTAATTAAAATTTGTGTTGGATGAGAGGACCAGGCTGGAACTAAGGAGATACAGAATCAAAGGCAAAAACAGATTTACATAGTTAAACAGCAATTAAAAATAACAGGAAAATAAATGTGATATCAACAGTAAAGAGATTTACTCATCCCATTGTTCAAAACCCAAAAGAGCTGCTAGTGAGGGATTGAGTACAAATAATTTTAATCTCCACTGCCCATCGGGAATGGCATAGTTCCAGTTGGACACCTGTTTTATGGACCTCGTGATTTATGTTCTACTGAAATAAACTAGGCAATTTAGGTTGAAATTATCTTGAATCTCTTAACTGAATTATCATTACAGTCTAGATTTCTTACCAAATTATCCTTAAAGGGAGTATTTTTTTAAAAAAAATCACTAAGTGATGAAGAGACATGCTGATAGTCACATAGCAGGGAAGTGAGGAAGATATAAAAAGCAGATCACTGTAAGAAGAATTTGGATTCAACAGTTTGATCAACCTGAATTCCAAACTGTAACATGTTGAGCGTTTTCAATGATCAGCACCCTTATAGTTATAACTGTCTGCCTAAAGCACTATTGCATGTACTATATACTTAATTATCTGATTGATGAAAGTTTAATTTAACATTTCAAAAACCTTACAGATAATGTGAAACCGAGAAAACATGCGATCATAAACAAATCTCTATTTAAACAGAGAAGTGAAGAAATTATATACTTACAGTAAATGCAATTCTGAATCGAAAGGTATAATCCAAACAAGTTTAATAGTTGATTTCAGATAACGATATAAATGTGATGTGTGATTCAGTCCAGAATCCACCTTAGTTCTTGTAAACAAAACAGCAAGGTCTATTCTCTATGTGCTTCTTAGAAATAAATCTGAAAAAGTCCAGTCTACAGACTTTTTTCTAAGTTCCTCATTGCTTATATTAGCAACACAATACATTTGTTAAATTTTTAAAACAAAATATGCTGTCAACTAAATAATTTACTTTTTTTTAAACCAAAAAAACTCTTGTGTATAGAAACAACAAACGTATAAACATGAAGAATTCAAAAAATCCATCAATGACTGCTTTAGTTTTCCAGCAAGACAATGCAGACTTCTTTATATAAACTAAGAGTTAACCAACAAGGTTCCAACTCCTTTTAGCCATATCAAACACTGTACAAAATATACACAGAACAGTCTTATAAACTTCTAAGAAGGATTTGTACATTAAAATGTAGCCTCATCTTGTTTTAGAAGTTTATGAAAATCAAAAAACTTCTGAAGCTGAAAATTAAAAACAAAACACAGTGGGAACACGAAGCAGGTCAGACGGCATTAACAGCAAGAGAAACAAAACTAACATTTCAACTTGATCTGACTTCAGGATGAGGAAAAGCCAGAAATTAAATGTGCTTTGCAGAGCGGGGGGTGGGGGGAAGGTGGAGAGAACAAAGAAAATGGCATTCCTTGCAATCTAAAAATGTTTTATGTTTGAATTTTAATTGTTCTGATGAAAGGCAAATAATCTGAAGCATTAACTTTGCTTCTCTCCCCATAGATGCTTTCTGACTTGCTGAGTACTCCAGCATTTCCTGCTTTTATTTATTGTTATCTTTACTTTAGGTAACTGCAGCAGTTTTCAACAGATAAATACTTCTATCAATATACTACAAGAGATTCATCACAGCATTGCAGCACCAAAATTCAGCTATCTCACTGGAGATTTTGCGATAAAAATATGCCCAGTTAACTAGCAGAATTTGATTTAACACGGTTGAGTTATTTGTTTTATTGAACAGAAGTGCCATTTATTTTAAGGAATGCTGGGATACAAATTGAGATTACAGCAGACCTTGAGCACCCAGATGGCAACAAATACTTGGTCAAATTACTATAAAACTGATTTACCATGCAGATTTTTAATTAAAAGGCAGTTGAACACCTTTAATAGAAAGAAAATAAAATATTAATGCTGAATAAACACAGAACAATGCCAGAGTTGTACTAGCAGTAATGTACTAGAAGCAGTGAGACAAAAGAATCTATTAAAAAGGTCAAGGATATAATCCTTCATGAGCAGTAACCTAGTGTTTCTCTGAGATACTGATTTGCAAACTTCCTTTTCAACATCTTTTACATGCCAACATTTATGTTTATGAACAGTTCGTAATATCTTAAAAAAAGGCACTGTCTTGGCTGCTGTATTGAGTTGACGTGTGCTATAGTCATAACTTAAATTGGCCTTCTAATTTTAATCTATGAACTCTTAATTAATACCATTGACATGCAATTTTAAAATGTAGGTGTTGATCCAATTGTCTAGAAATGTCAACTTCAGCATACATGTTTGGTATAATAATAAAGCAAAGTGCAATTTAGTTTCTTCCATCATTTACAGATGGCGGAATTAGGTTTTATAGAATGCAGAGTAAGGATGGGAGAACAGGTGTTGAGAAAACAGCAAATAGTATATTTTGCAAATATAATATTGCTAACCCAACATTTTCTGATGTAAATATTTTGTTAAAATTTTGATCTGATAAAGGAAGGATTTGTTTGGAGCCAGTAACACTTGGTGTTTGACCATTATTTTCATGCAGATAAAGCTGAATATTAAAGAATTTGTATAAACACACAGTTGTTCGTTTATGTCCCAAAAGCTTGCCTGTTGTAAAGAAATAGCAGAGTACCACAAACAGCAAATGGTATAAAAGGATTAGTGATGTTGTTTGAAGGATAAATATAGGCAAGATATTTGCAAAATTCTACTTTGCTAAATTGTGGCATAATTAACTTGTATCCCCACCTTAAATGTTAGTTGCAGCCTTGGTTTAATTTCTCATTTTAATAGTAGCCTCACAGAGGAATATGAGTCTAGAGCTTCTAAATGAGATCGCTACTGATCAGTCAGGCAGATCTTGCAAATGCTACATGCCAAGAAAGCTGAACAAGAAACAGAAAGGTTTTGAGATTATTGTCATTAGCTTTTAAGGGCCTTTGCTAATGTTGCATCCTTGAGCTAGGAACTGTTTATAGGCAAAGGTAGTTTCTGTGGGATTACTGTGACCCTATTTAAAAGAAAACTGGCTTGGAAAGTTGTTTTGCTTGGTAATAATAAATGGAAGGCAGCTTGTTTCTTTTGTATTGATATATGCCCTGAAATACACAAATTAACCTAATTAAGCTGGACTCAAAGGAAATGCACAACAAACTTTAATTTTTCACGTTCCTACATATTTTTTAATGGAATTACTGGCTTTGGTTCCTTAAAAAAAATTATGCTTTGTAACTGAATTTACATCTATTCAGCTCTAATTCAAGACTAGTTTTAGTGTTTCATTTGTGAATAGTACCACCAAGACAAGTGGGAGAAATTAGCCATTCATTCCTATAATCACAAAGGTTTTATGCAAAGGAAGTTTACTTACAGCACAGTTGGGCCTTCACATATTTTCAGACGAGGTCACTATCATGTAAACATTCAAAACTATTGACAGGGGTATGAAACCAAAGACAGCTAATCAACAAGTGTACCTATTCACAAGTTGCAGGACAATTTTTATTTTAGGAAGCTCATTAGTAAAGACCAACATCAAAAAGGTTTGAAAGGCAGGGCGATAATTAGATGAAGGCAACAACAGGGACAGAGAAGTCAAAGAGAAGGAAAATAAACATGACAGGAACAGGAGGGAAGTGGGAGGTGGGGTGCAGATTGAAGTAAGATGAGGGGAGAGCAAGAGAATGTAAAGCTGAAGGTGACAGAGACAGATTAGAGAGCCAATGTACTCATGTTTGGAATATGAAAGAGGTCTGAATGCTCTTCACTGAGGAAGAGAGCCCAGTATGCTACTTTCATGTGTTTGGAATACTTCTACAATATTAGTGGACACTTAAGAGGTTATGTTTTGGGGAATGAAAGTCTACAACACATAAAACAATCTGCCAGAAGACTCATCAGGTCAAGTAGCATCAGTGAGAGAAAAAGATCCAATATTTCGAGTCAAAACCCTTCATCTTAGCCAAAATGTCAACCATTCTTTTTCTCCCACTAATGCTGGTCAATACTCTTGAGTTCCTCCGGCTGATTTTTATTCCAGATTCTAGCATCTGCAGTCTCGAATTTACAGTACACACGCCATTTAGCGTTTGAGTTAAATGGCGATGCTGCAGGATTCTCTGGTAAGAGAATGGTTGCAATGGTGCTGAATATGTATGAAACTGCAGAATGGTCCACAATTTTTGATCAGGTAGGATAAAGGGGAGTTCCTTTGCAATGTGTAAGTAGTTATTGGAATAACCTTTTGAGGGGTCTTGTGATTGTGCAAATCAAATGTCAAGAAAATGTATTCCTAAGTAGCCACAGAATATGCTGAGAGAATTGAATCTGAGAAGGTCCTGCACTTCTTACTAAGGATAAAGGGGGCATTCTGGGGTGTTTCATTCGAATGCGCATCTTGGGGGGAAGATAAGAGTAGAAAACCTAATCTCATAATTATTTATGACATACTGATGATTGGATGTCTATGATCTGATGCAACCAATGTCACTGGGGATCATGAGTGAAGAACAGTGGGTTGAACTACTCTGCCCAGCAGTTCATCACTGAGGAAAAGGCTCTGAATAATGCTAATGTTTTACTCATGAAGGTCATGATGTGGAAAGGTCATATGCCACTTTAAGGCATTGTAAATTAATTACACTTACAGATGAATTATTCCATTGTTTCGTCGTGAACCACTGCACATAATGAGACACAGTTCTTACATCAACACCTGCAGGCACAATGAATGCAATGTTACAGTCACTTGACATTTTAATTTATGGCCAATTACTGAAAACTAAATCAGTTCTGCCTAGGTATACCTAGTTAGACTGAAATATTCGAACAGTCCTAAAAGTAGGCAAGCTGTTATATTGCTTGATCATACACCTGTTGAGTAACTGAGGGCAAGTGAAGCTTGAAACAGGGACATCTAAATTTACAAAATCAACCAATACACCGGGGTCCACGTGGAATTACGTACCAAAACATGTTTGGGTCTGCTAGCAACAGTGAACTCAGCAGGCCTCAGCCTCACATTGCACTTGACATCTATCAATCAAGTGTCAAGCACAGCTATAGAATTGTCGGAGTTAATAATATGGAATTTGGCTTTGCTCTGAATTTTAACTATGCTACATCGAACGTGAAATGCAAGCAGAGGGGAACTACCTTACTGGCTTTGTGATGTCTACAGATTGGATCACCAATCGGATTCCTGAGTTTTGCCAACAATGCATATCTAATGTACTTCACATTGACATGAAAATTCATGATCCCTAGCTAATTTCTTTCTAGTATACAAAGAAATGTTATCCAATTGAAATTTGATTTGGTTATTGGTCATTTTATAAAAAATATTGGGTTTTAGTTTTGTATGTTGGTTTAAATGGCAAAAATGGAATGTTCTAACAAATATTACAAAAGGAGTTTTGAATTAGCCTTGTAGTTCAAAGGAAACAAGCTTCTGTATCTTTTTTAAACTTTCTCCCTTTTAAACAAACATTTGACTAAGTTGTGTAACTGCAGTTGTACAGAAAACCAATGATTGGTGCAACTCAACAAGCAGTCAACATAAAGTGCATTCTCTCCGAGAGTTGTATAGATTTGTAACTCAGGTTGGAACTTAACAGTTAACTCATAAAATTTCCAGTGTCTTTTTTTTCAACTTCATCTCATTAAACGACATGTATCCTATCATTCCATTTCAGTTTTTAACAGCCCAACTTTAAAATTGTTTAATCTGGAAAATAAAATCTAAAGAAAATATAAATACACTGTGGCAAAGTCATTATATCCCTACTTACAGGGTACAGATATCCAATTTCTAGATAAACTCCAACATAATGAAACTATTGATTCAATTAAGATACTCTCTGTCATTGCTAAATGTTATATTTAGGAACTATTGTGTGGCCATTTGCTAATAACTGGACAGTTTAAATTTAGAATGTTGAAAATGTGCCTTTCAGGCACTGACAATTTGGTTCCAATTATGATACAGTGAATTCTTGTTTCTTGATCCATTATATTTAAAAACATCCATTTCATTCGACGCGTGGAGTCGGTTAATGTAAATGCATTTTAAATAAAAGCGTACATAGTGTTTCTTCGATACAGAATGGTGCATCACAGTAAAATACTGGACACGAGTTTAAGCTGTGTACGCTGCTGAATACTTACTTTTAGCTTCACTGATGTGCATGCCTCTCAGCTCAAGTAATAGTCTCTGCCAAGAGACATGAGGAGAAATCACAAGTGCACTAATTCACCAGGTTTTCTCATCATCTCCTTGCAGCTGGCTCAGAGAACAGTTTTGAAAATAGGAAATGACTATGAGCCTGACCTCTCAGGGAAAACTGATGGTGTTGAATTGGGTAAAACATAAAGCAGTTTTTAAACACCTTTTAAAAGAGGATACAAGGTAAGCAATGAACAAAGTGTGGTAACAGGTATAAATAATGTTCATTTTACGAGAATCAACTGTACCATTGGCATTGCTAATAATTTTTCATGGCTATGGATCACAAACCTAGGTGCACTTCAACATAATTAGAAAGAAAATATTTTTTAATGAACCTAGTTAAAATTTTCTCTTTTCTTTAAACATCCCAGCAAACCTTGTACACTTGCATTTTAAGGTCAGAACTGATCTGTTATTTCTACTATTTATCAGCATGGCTAGTCTATGCCTGATTTGAGATAACCGAAGTAATAGCTGGCATATTGTACACACCTGTTAGTACCCATTTAATTCTTTCCCATTTATTTGAGATGGGAAAGATTTGTCAATCAGTCATAATTTTGGTTCACCTTGTGGATTTTATAACTTTTTCACAGTCTTCAGTTAATAATTCCACCGTAGAACCAATAAGATTCAACAGCTCAGGCACACAGCGTACCAATTCCAGAGACATCCTGCCATCCACGGAGCAGAACTGAAGATTCCCGAGTTGAAAATGCACCTGGCTTGTAGAAACCTGCTTGTAAAATTCTACTTCAGTCATGGTAACAATTTCAAAATGAGGGTAGCGGGATTGAAAAATCCTGACTGACATTTTCAATCTCCGGAGAACTTCATATAACACCAACCAGTTACAAGGGCTGCACAAATAGGAAAAGAGAATGTTAAATATAATTTTGCCACAATATAGGATTGTCATAATTATATAACATGAAACTTCTCATCTCTTGTCCTCAGAATTATCATAGAATTAAACATAACATGGTTTAAAAATTCATGGTCTTTTAAGTTAAAAATAATCTTGTAATTATTTTGCATTGCATTTAGTAACATAACAGCTGAAGGAAATGGATGGGAAATCATGTCCTGGAAATTTCCTATTTCCTAATTCATCTCCAGGGTGGATAAAGGTTGGTTAATTCCATGATGATCTCAGATTAAGGAGTTTTTCAGAAAATACAGGAAAAGATATTAATGCCAGAAACAGGTGACAATCAAAGCAAATAATTGTGTAGAAACAGGTTAGAAATTGTTGATACCAAAATATAACAAAGAATGGCTAAAAGATTGATAAGGAAGAAAATTGGAGTACAAGATGTAACAGAATATTAAAAGGGTAGTGTGAGTTTCTATCACTATTTTAAAAATGTTAACAGAATAAGTGTTAATCCTATAGAAAATATGTTTCGTGGAATTAGTGAGAACTGCAGGTCAGGATACTCTATCTTTGTTCTACCTCCAGGCAGAAGGTACTGAAGCCTCATGTCCAGGACCTCCAAGTTCAAGAACAGTTTTTATCCAACAGTTGTCAGCTCTTAAATCTCCCTGTGATAGTCTACCCTTAACCACAAATTAGCCAGGGACCACCAAAAGATCTGCCTGCACTATTGAAATTTCACTTTGTCTTGCACTAACTGCAATGGGGGTGGGGTGAAATGACAGCACAAGTTACAACTGGTCAATTGCAATGTGACGTTGCAGTTACAATCAGACCGGCCGTAAACTAATTAAATGATGCAGCAAGCTTGAGCGGCCAATGTCCTGTATATGCTCCTAATTTGAATGCTCAGGTGTGAGTTTGTATACCAGTATTTAGCAAATTATAATATCAATTTTACAGCACAACCAATAGAATCAGACTTAAAAATGTTATAAGTCTGACAAACATGTGACCCCCCCCCCCCGAAAGAAAAATGATGAAACAAAGAGGAAACAAAACATGGCCAGTTTTTGTGCAATTTATACTTGCCATTCAGGAGGTGCCAAATTTTGTGCTACTAACACAAATAAAAAGTTAAATTTCCCCCAACCACGCAACAGTTAAAAAGAATATGCTAAGGTGACAGTGGGATTTCTCCCTTTTTTTTAAACAAAATCAGACATAGCCGACAGAATAAAATTCTTGTTATTATCTTCTGAATTATGTTGATTTTGAATTCAACTCTTACCCGTGAGAAAGGGAAGCTTGTATATTGTAACATGCAAGAAGAGGCTTTTCAGAAAACTCAAACACAAAGTAATTTGTGTCCCCATCTTCCTCTTCAAGTCCAGGAGGATTTGCCAAAATGTTACAAAGAATTTCCTTATCCTGCTCTGAAAAGTTGAAATAGAGTCATTATGTCCATTTAATTATTTTTCCATATTATTCTATATAAATACTCTATTGTGCTTATCAGAAAAGTCTATATCCAATAGTTAACTGATTTCACAGCTGAAATTATGGTTACATTCAAAACTTTATAGCTTTAATATTGGTCATAGCTGGTATCCTCACGAACAAGTTACACTAATGTCATGACTGAAGAAACTGCTAATGTACATTAGAATTAGCACTAAGCCTAGCGGAGTGTATGTACACCTGGAAAACACAATCAATCAAAGAGAATATATAAAGAAATATAAAACAATGCTAAAGTGACACAGGTCAAAACATTTTATTTATGGTAAAGGTTCCATTATTGTCATGTAATACTATATTTAGAAGGTAATATACATGAGATTCTTTAACTTTTGTCTATTATAAGGCAGACAGAGAATCACCACTTTCTCCAGCACCCCTCACAAAAACCTACAGCACCTGGTGTTCTTAGGCAGTCTCTCCTCTAAGTACTGACCAGTCCTGAGCCTGCTGAGATCAGACAATCTCAGGAATATTCAGGCTATTAGGTGCCTTTATGGATGTTGTGGATATAGCTATTATGGATGAATTTAGACCATAAAGTAACCAATGTTCTATGTTCCATCCTGTGATAGGAAGCTCTCTCAATCTAAATACAAGATTTATAAAATATTACAGCAGTCTTGATCTTTCACTGGAACTTGTCTTGTTACTATCGCTGGGTTAGACTATTGGGAAACCCAAACTGTTACGTGGACACCATAGCTTAACCACAGGACAAGTACACCACAAGCCAGCAAAGACAAAGTTAACAAGAAAAACTTGGATTCAGGACCAAGATTAAAACTTCAATGTACAAAGAGCAATCAGGGTGAGTGAGATTTTTTAAAAAACCCAGAAGCATGAGAGAAACTAGAATCTTGAAGAAAAAAACCCAGAATGGAAGAACAGAAAGAAAATATAGGGTTAGAAATGTCATTGCTTTAATTGGGCCATAGTTATTGAACAGCACAGCAGAGGGGCGCCAGTGGCCATGTGAGTCACTGGAACCCAACTCATCCATCACCTGCAGAAAATTCCCAGGCCAAGCTCATTTTCAAAATCAAAGTGGACTGGACAATTATAGAGCCTTCCATAATGTTGGGGACAAAGACACTTTTTTCCTTTATTTGCCCCTGTGCTCCACAGTTTTAAATTTGTAATCAAACAATTCGCGTGATTAAAGTGCACATTCCAAATTTTATGAAAGGTTATTTGTACATATTTTTGTTTGACCATATAGAAATTACAGCATTTTTTATACTTAGTTCCCTCATTTCAGGGCACCATAATATTTGGGACATAGCACGATATATATATTAAAGTAGTCATGTTTAGTAATTCATAAGCATCATGAAGTGCTGAGTATCTTCTCTGGTGATGTTATGCCAGGTCTCCATTGCAGCCATCTTCAGCTCCTGCTTGTTTTAGAGGCTTGTCCTCTTAAGTTTTCTCTTCAGCGTATGGAAAGCATGCTCAATTGGATTGACTGATGACTGATTAGCCAGTCAAAAAATTTCCAGTTTTTAGCTTTGAAAAACTTCTTTGTTGCTTGAGCAGTATGCTTGAGATCATTATCTTGCTGTGGGATAAAGCACCATACAATATGTTTGGAGGCATTCAGAATTAATTTTGCTATTCCCATCAGCAGTTACATTATCAGTGAAGTTAAGTGTGCCAGTACCTGTAGCAGCCTTACATGCCAGGCCATATCAGCCCCTCCACCATGTTTCACAGATGAGATGGCACGCTTTGGATCTTGGGCAGTTCCTTTGCATCTCCACACTTTGTTTTTGCCATCACTCTGATACAGGTTAATCTTGGTCTCATCTGTCCACAAGAACTTTTTCCAAAATGCTGTAGGCTCTTTTAAATACTTCTAAACACATTTGAAAGTTAAATACAATTTACTCTTACAGTCCAATTATAAGGGGCAATATTTTGTTTGGTTAAAAATGATCAACACATTCCCAAAACAGACAGTCATGTTTTAAAAAAATCTCCCCATTCTGTGGTTTGCATCTTGCCTCTGTTTTTCTCTTCATGAAGTCTTTTGCGGACAGTATTCATTGACACATCCATCCCTGCCTCCTGAGGAATGTTTCTGATCTGTCGGATAGGCGTTTGGGGATTTTTCTTCACTGTCATCATCAGTGGTCTTCGTTGGCCTACCTGGCCCCTTGTGATTACTGAGTTCACCAGTGCGCTCTTCCAAACTGTTGATTTTGGTAATTCCAAAGTCTGGATAATTGTTTTTCAGCTTCATAAAGGCCTCTTGGACTTTCATGGGGCACAACTCTGGCCCTCACAATTGAAAAATGACAACTACGGATTCCAATGTGATCAAAAGCTTAGAGGTAAGCCAAACTCTTTTATTAAGCAATTAAACATGCTTGAGTAATTTCAAACACCTTTGAAGCCAAATGTCCCAAACATTATAGTGCCCTGAAATGGGGGAAACTATGTATAAAGGGCTGTAAATTCTACATGGTCAAACCAAAATGTATACAAATAACCTTTAATAAAATCTGGAATGTGCATTTTAATCACATAAATTGTTTGATTACAAATTTAAAACTGTGGAGCATAGAGACAAATAAAGGAAAAAATATCTTTGTCCAAATATTATGGAAGGCTCTATATGTCTGCAGGGCTGGAAAAATGATAGGAATAATGAGAAGAGAGGGATTTAGGCAGAAGTTTCAAGGATGAATTATACCCAGAAAGGCCTAATTAATCAAAATAACCCGGAAATGGCTGTAACTACAAATCACTTCAAGATAAAGTCCTTTTTATTAACATAGTACTTTAAAAAAATACAGTGGGGTCTAAATTCCAAGTTATAATACCAACAGGGAACTTCTATTCCATAAAAGCAAAAAGAAATAAAGATTTTAGGGAAATCTTTTAAAGATTTTAGTGGAATTGAACATGACAATAAATGGATTCATAAATGACAATTTCCTGGGAGTTTTTAATTGGAGAGAATACCAATGAAACATAGTACAACATAACACATGTTGCACATCAAATGAGAATTGACAAAATAAAGGTTCTTGATCCGATGTTTCCTATTTATTTATACTCAGAATGCATACATAAAACATGCCACCTACAAAACTAAGAACACACTGTATTAATGTAGCCCAGTCAATCAATTAATGGTAATCTTATTGAGAAGCCACCTACTCCCCATATGTCAACTTTGAAGTGTTAAATCTCACGATGCTAGACTCGGTAAACAAAAACTACTGCCAAATGCATGGAAACATTACACATTTGAAAGCTAAATACAATTTACCCTTATAGTCAATCATAAGTGGCAATATTTGATTTGGTTAAAAATGATCAACACATTTCCAAAAAGGCAGTCATGCAATGTTGCAAATGGAAGTTCCTGCTGTGACAGATTATAGATATGTTTTTGGGAGATAAATTGGGGCAGATTTTTTAGTGTAGGTCACATACAAACACTTTAAAACAGATCTTATTTAAAATAATGCAGCTCTGCTCATGCTAGTCAGGCTGGTTCCAAGAGCCTTTGCAAAAGCTTTGGAGAGTTCCCAAGAGACTTCACTAATGGATTGTTGTTTACAAAGAGGCAACAAATGAAAGAACTTGTCAGAGCTGCAGGCTGTCTGGAGTGGAACTTGCTGTTCTAAGAGGGTCTTGTTGTTTTGCAAGCAGAGAGAATCAAACAGGCTTTCTCTCTGACAGAGAGAGAGAGAGAGAGAGAGAGAGAGAGAGAGAGAGAGAGAGAGCGAGAGAGAGAGAGAGAGCGAGAGAGAATTCAGTTTTGCAGTTTTACAGTCAGCAGCAGCAGCTGGGACTAGAACAGGCCAAGCAGGGAAGCTTGTGGAAAAACCCCATTTAGAAGACAGGTTGTATGTGCTTAGTTCAGCCTGGTCAAAGCCCTTGGGGTTCACACAAGAGGAGAGGACTGGCTGCCTAATGTTCACTTGAAATAAGAGAAACAAAAAGGAACTCTGTGGTGACCTGAAAGAAAGAGGTTATCATCTGGAAAATGCTGATGGGGCAAGTTTCTTCGACAAGACATTGAAGTGGCTGGTTACAAGGATTCAGTTTGTCGGTGTCCGACGAACAATAAATCGCTCTGAAAATCAACAAGAACCTTCCTGAGCGGTAACCATTTACCTTTCTAGCATCAAGGCCTGGTGAACATCATAAATGTTAAATTCTGTGCACAGTATAAGAATTGCTTGCAACCTGTAAACTTGGAGGAATGAGAAGTGAGATTGGACTGTAAATCAAATAACTTTTCTAAACTTGCGCACACATTACATAAATGTGCACTTAGAATTAGAAGGGGGTTAAGTTAAGTTAGTTAAGTTAATAGTGATAAGATAAAGTTTTATCCTGCTTTCATTCTTAAAGATCATTAAAAGCAACTTTTGTTTAAGTAACCATTGGTCTTGGTGAATATCTATTGCTGCTAGGTTTTGGGGTCCTCTGGGCTCATAACACTATCTTGTCCAATAATGAGGAGTACAAATTGGACCTCATTAACAATTGCTGAACACTTTCAGGCATTAGAATGGTAGCATTCTCTTCAAGTTCATTTATAGTAAAGTATACCTACTCCACAGCCTAACCAACCCCACTCAAATGAATAGGCTTGCAGATACATCTAGTGGTGGAGTACAGCCAGGATATTGCTGGTGGGGTACTAAATTTGGAATCTCAAATCATGCCAGAATTTAAGCTGGCTGTTCTGGGTGGAAATGCTACCAAAATGAGAAAATCTGGGCCTATTTTCAAATTAAAGAGGCATGTGTTAATATTGATATAACAGAAAGCAAAGATATAAAATAAAGGAAGGGGTTTGATAACACATAAATTTATTCATAAGGATGTGCAACCAGGGATAGAATTTGACCTGTCCCTTATGGGAAGCATGTCATGTGGCAATTTCTAAAATGTGCTTCCATTATTTTTAGTTGAACAGAATATTCTGCTGCCACAACATTTGCCTGTTTTTAATTGGTAATCAAAACAGCATTGTTTATGGTGAATGTGCGATCTGTTGTTCTGAAGACTGATATGTACAGTAATAAGAAAGACAGAATTTGAGAGATATGTTCATTGACTGATGGCATTCGTTATATTTCTGTTGTGGTGTTTGGTCAAAATAATGTATATTATTTTTAACCTATATGATTTAGGACTGTTGCAGTTTGTCCATTTTATTCCACTTTTCAAATCAACTGTGATTCCATTATAAATGTCACGATGAAAACATCTAATTTTACTCTGCATTACCTCTATAAATTATAGAGGCAAATTTTCAATATTTTTGTTGTCACCATCATTCACCAGGAGGTATTCCTGCTTCACCGTTCAAAAGGAATCATGTACATCAGTCTGGATCATCCAATTTCAAATGTCAGTTTTATAAATTTACTTTGAATAGCTTAGCTGCAATTATAAAATAGCACCAGATAAAACAAATCTTTAGTCACAGTTATAAAATAACTGTTCATCTCTGAACAGCTCTTAAAACTCATTATTTCTAATGAGTTGAATCCACAAAAAAGCATACTATGTGCGATCAAAGTTATTTATGTTCTCACCTTTTATTTAAGAGTACATAAAATATTTTAGCACTCACCACATGCAGAACTGCCATAAAATTCCCAACGAAGGGCTGGATCATCTTCACTTCGCCCCCTCAAGTCAGTCAAATATTCTAGGCAATTAATAAAAATATATATTTTATTGAAGAGCTGCAATTTATTTTTGCAGTACATTATGTCAAAGTCAAAATATTTTAGCACAATTAACAAATCCTGAATCTAATCACATACCACAATCACAACACTCCTATTTCTAATGGAAGATATGATTCCAATGGATTGACGTTCCCATGAGGGTAAAATTCAATCAGTAGAAGGTGAATGGTAGCAAATCACGATGAACACATTCTCCTGATGTGTTTAACTTCGTTGGGTTTTGAAATGTCACTACTAAATGCTCTAAGAGGGTCAACTTGCTTCCAGCAGAGCAATGATATAAACAAGAAAATAATCTCTGTACCAGTGATGAAGGCTGAAGAAGAAAAAGTGACTAATATATCGGGAAAATATTCTCCACACAGGTATGAAACCAATTTAACCTTTCAACGGTGAGCTTCAAAAATTCTGAAGTATTGCAATATTTTTACATGACCCCTGTGGGGAATTTTATTCAAAACATAATACCCCATTTGCACACAACACATCCATACACAAACCCCACTGGACGTAAAGTGACGTGAGATAGAGCATAAACCAGGTTTTCAATTCACATGCACAAACTTTTTCTGTACATTTCCCCAGAGCAAGCCCTAAATGGATGCTTGTAAAGGTACCACTTAAGACTGTGGAGTTCAGCGTGCCCTTTGCTCTGCATGCAGGTCCTCTTTGAAGTCGTTTTGTGTTCTTTCCCCTTCCCAACACCTGCCTGTTGGGGGGAATCCTTTCTGCAATACCTGATGGTTTTCGGCAACATCTAGTTCCACCAATCTTTCTCAACCCCAATCTACCTTTCCATTTCCCCTTCTAGAAATTCCCCCTTTGCTTACCTCATCCATTCTCTCACTGATACCTATCTTGCCAGCATTTGACCAATTTACTTCACACAAAGGCTGTTTTATCAATACAGCATGGGCTTTGTGTGAAAGAAGTTCATTGCTTGAGTGCATTTTACAATACTGGTTGAGATCTCCCTCAGTGCTACTTTAGTGTGCTTTTTCTATGAGTGCTGTAGAATTTCTAGCACAGCAATTCATTTGAAGAGAGCTAAAATACCTTTTGATGATTATTGTTGCAACAAAAAATATTGAAAATTTAGATCTTTAATTTATAGAAGTAATGCAGAGTAAAATTAGATATTCTCATCATGACCACAGTTGATTTGAAAAGTGGAATAAAATGGCTACAGGGTAGAAACTATCTTTAAGCCTGTTGGTACACAATTTCACAGCCCTGAGCAAGGAGTGTTTCTTGGATGTCCTGGGTCCTTCAGAATGATGGATGCCTTTCCTAGGCAGTGGGAGATGTAGATGAAGTCCTTGGAGGGAAGGATAGTTTGCTTGATGCTCTGTGATGCATTCACTGCTGGCTGTAGCTTCTTCTTATCTTCATGTTAATGGTTTTTGAATACAACAGGGCATATTTGTGCTGAATTGAAAAGCTCCTTTTGGTACCTGGATCTTTTGTAATGAAGGATAAATCTGTGCCCAAGGAAAATGAGGAATTGGCTTAAAACATTGAGGAGTATTATGAACTATTATCACACTAGGTATAAGTTGAGGCACTGGATGTGAGTTAACAAGATGAATTTGTTTATTTGAATTGCCTTTTCTCCCCCCCCCTCCCCTTTTACTGCCTTTGCAGTTCATCTACCCACCCAGCCATCCCTCCTCCCCCTCATTGCTGCTGTCTCTTCCCTCCTTTCTCCACCTATCATCCCTTGCCTTTCCCCCCCCGCCCCCATTCTTTTGTTTGGACATCTGCTGGCATTTCTCATACTTTGATGAAGGGCTCAAGCTCAAATCATCGGTATATATCTTTGTCATATAAAGGTCACTGTTTGATCTGCTCAACTTCTCCAGCATTTTGTGTTTTTTACTTCAACCAAGGTGTCTACAAGAATTTTATGTTTTACCAAATGAATTTGTTACATGTGCAATTTTTTCCATTTAAAGTAACTTTTTAAAAATAATATATTGCTAAAATTAATTTTAATCTGTTCTTTTGATTGAAAATTATGGTTGTATATAAAATAACAAAATATGTCGTCTGAATACCTTGAAAAATTATTAATATAAATATTAAATTTGTAGTTTATCTACATACCTTTCAGAAACTGTTCCATGGGCTCACTATGAGTCAACTTCAGAACTGTCTGACCTGAATAGGTAGCAAGAGTGGGATCTGCACCATACGATAGCAGAACGTGGACAACATCCAAATTGTCATTAATGACAGCATCGTGAATTGGTCTAAAGAATTAACAAAACACTGAAGTAAATTGCATTTGAAACCATATTTAATTTGGAACAAGCTAAATTATTTAAAAATAATTTTTTAAAAATCAGCATTATAAATATCACAGAAATAACTCTATCACAACCATAACTGAAGAATCTTTTATTTTTTTTTCACACTATGAACCATACTGACCAAAATACACACAAACATTTCCCTCTTGAATATACACAGTGTCATTTTCTCCCCTTTTGCCCCCTCCCTTCCCTCCAACTGAAGAATCTTTTAAGGGGATCAGTACCACAGTAAAAATTATGCATCATACAATGTTGCCTTTCACCAATACAAAATTCATCTGAGGGAACCATATCTCTGTGAAGAAACACAATTTGACAAAAACCATTTTAAATGATGCTAAATCAAACAAAATCAATCTGGTTAATTACTACTCCCTATCATCAAAGAGTGGATTATTTTCATTTATTGGTGCCATCAAGTGGTTCTACTCAATCATCTACTCACCAATGCTCAGTTTTGGTTTCACAAGGAACTCTCAGTTTCGGACGTCATCACAACAATGAACTGAATTCCAGTTGCGAAGTGAGACTGCCTCGAGAAAGCTCAACTATCTACAGCTGACCATCCACACGTCATAAAATCAGAGGTACAGATGTTTGTTGGTGATTGCACAGTTCTATTTGCAACTCTTCAGCAAATTTACATTCCAATATGCTTAGGCTAATAAGAGGTAAGTAATATTCACACCACAGATGTGCCACCAGGCAATGACACTCCAGCAAGAGAGACTAACTACCAACCCTTCTCATTCAATGCCATTGTCTTTGCTGAGTCCCCACCATCAATATCCTGGGGTCACCGCTGAATAAAAACTCAACTAGATCAGAGGCTGATTATTCTGCACCATTAATCAGCATCTAATACCCCAAATTCTTTCTTTGTCTAGAAAGTAGTGCCACACTAATACCAAGGTGAAATGCAAATAAGGTATTGCTGCTATACACCCTTCCATCTTTACTTTCCTTCCCAATCCTAATCTCTTTGTTTGCTAAACCTGCTCTCTCCTCTTCCCAAATGCCTAAGACCACTTTTTCCCCTCTCACAGTCTAAAATCGAGTTGTCCCACAAAACAAAATCTTTAATTTCCTTTTACTGGGAAGCTGTCGGGACTATTTTCTATCCTTGGTCTGCTAGATTGGTGAAACTGAAACCCACAATTCAAAACAGGTGCACACATTCAGATGTAGGTTCCGAGCTAGTTCAATACTACCATATTCAAATCCATGGTGTGCCCAAAAATACACATTTAAATTTGAAGGCCATTAATATTAGTTCCACAGGATTATTATTATTCTAGTTGAGTTAATATACTATAGGGATAAATTTTAGTCTTAGTGCATTGTGAATTGAAAGGGACAGAATTGAAAGAGGTATTTTTTTCTCAGATGGATATTAGGCTGGAACAGATTGCAAGAACAGGGAGGAGTGAGAGATCACAGAGAAATGTGAAAAGGCGAATGACACGGAGGCTTTATTTAAATGAACTGGGAACCACTGTTATCAAAAGCAGGGATGATAGCTGTACAAGACTAGGTGTGAGTTTGAATATGTGAATAATATTTGGGATGAAGTCAATTTTATAAAGGTTAGAATGAGGAAGGCCATCTGGGAATGCAAGGGAACTATCATGCCCAGAAATAACAATGAGAAGGGTATCAATAGTTCTGTTTCTCCAGGGCTGGATGTCAAACAAACAGGCCAATAACTCAGAGGCTTTGGACGATAAAATAAATACTAATCAAGTGAAACTGGATATCATCAGTCTAGATGTAGAAACCAACATGTTTTGCGTGATGTGGAAAGGTTAAAGAGGTTAGGACTTTATTCCCTGGAGCACAGAAAAATGAGGGGTAATTTGAAAGAGGTTTAAAAAATTATGCTGAGTATAGATACGGTAAATGCAAATAGGCGTTTTCCACTGAGTTTAGGTGAGATACACACCAGAGGACATGGATTAATGGTGAAGGGGGAAATGCTTATGGGGTCATTAGAGGTAACTTTATACAGAAAGTGGTGGGAGTGTAAAATGAGCTGCCAGCTGAAGGGGAAAATGCAGGGTCAATAGTATCATTTAAGAAAAATGGACAGGTACATGGATGAGAGGGGTATGGAGGGGATAGTCTGGGGCATAGGTCAGTGGGACTAGGCCGAAAACTGGTTTGACACAGACTCGGACTGTGTCAAACCAGTTTCTGTGCTGTTGTGTTCGTGGTTCTATGCAATATCAAATCTTGTAATCAATACCATGTTCACATCGGTAAAATATATATATGATATTCTTACCTGGTACCATCCTGGGCACTGCAGTTCACATCTGCTCCACGCTCCAGGAGCCGTGTAACAATGTCAAGCCAGCCACGTGCAGAAGCTTCGTGCAATGCTGTATAGCCTGCATTATCTCGATGATTAATATCACACACTTCATTCTCCAAACAGTAGATAATCACATCCTGTACAATCAAAAGGGGATTTTTTTTAAAAAAATCATGGAAAAATAGAAAATTCACTGCTGCTCTTACATCTTTACATTTGAATTATATTAGTTTTTACTTATAAGTTCTTTCTTCTCCTTTCAAACATGCCCGATTATGTTTATGAGTGGCTGGCTTAAAGGCTATTTTTTAATATATGAGTTTTGGTTTGGTCAGTTATCATACACAGTGAATAGCAGGACCCTCCAGATGTTGTTGAACCGAGATATAGTTCCCTGAAAATGGCAACATAGGTAGGCAGGGTGGTGAAGAAGACATATGGCACACTTGCCTTCATCATCTGATGTCCTAAGTGTAAGAGTTAGGAGTCATGTTATAGTTAAACAAAACATTGGTTGGGCCATTTTGGGAGTATTGTTCAAAGTTCCAATTTATTTTTAATTTATTTTAAAATTTAAATTTAGGCATATATCACGGTAACAGGCCATTTCGGCCCATGAGTCTGTGCCTCCCAATTTACACCCAATTAATCTTCACCCCCGGTACATTTCGAGTGGTGGTAGGAAACCGGAGCCCATGGGGTAAATCTCACGAAGACATGGGGAGAACATACAAAGTCCTTTCAGACAGCGCGGGCTTCGAACCCCTTTCCCGATCGCTGGCAGTGTAAAGGTGTTGTGCTAACTGCTATGCCAACTGTGCTGCCCAAATTATTGTCAGAGTATATATATGACATTATATACAACCCTGAGATTCTTTTTTCCTGAAGGCCAGGCAGAATATCTACTAATTGGTAACTGTAAACTGTATATGAGAAGAAATACGTACACAAAGAGAGAAATGTAAACAAAGAAAGAAATGTCAAACTGACTGTGCAAATAATGAAAATAAAACAATATTCAGTAATAAATAATGTGCAAAGTCAGAGCCCTTAAATGAGTCTCTGATTGAGTTTGTTGTTTAGGAGTCTGATGGTGGAGGGGGAGCAACTATTCTTGAACCTGGTGGCTCGAAGATTGTGGCACCGATACGTCTTTCCTGATGGCAGCAGGAAGTTCATGGCATGTGCTAAGTGATGTGGATCCTTGATGATTGCTGCTGCTCTCCGATGGCAGTGTTCCCTGTAGATGTGGTTGATGGTGGGAAGAGTTTTACTTGTGATGTACTGGACTGTGTCCACTAACTTTTCGATGGCTTTCTGCCCAGAGGTATTAGTACCTTCATATCAGACCATGATGCAGCCGGTCGCACACTTTCCACTGTACACCAGTAAAATTTTGCCAATGACATAGCGAACTTCCACAAACTCCTGAGGAAGTAGAGGTGCTGACATGTTTTCTTCATGATGACATTGTGTGCTATTCTAGTTGCTAAACCATAGGAAAAATGTGATTAAGGTCACAATATTTCAGAAAAAATGAACAAGGATGGAGGGCTTGATTTATAAGGAGTCACTGGATAATCTGGGTGTATTTTCCCTGGAGCAAAAGAGGCTGAGAGGTGACAGGATGGAGCTATATAAAATTATGAGAGGCACAGTTACAGTAAATAGGTAATGTCAATTTCCTATGTTAAGGTTGTCTAAACCCAGAGAACATAGGTGAGAGGTAGGGTATTTAAAGAGATGTGAAAATTAAATGTTTCACATAAAAAACAGTTGGTATCTGGAATGAGCTGCCTTAGAAGAAAGAGGAAGCATAAACAGTAGAAACATTTAAGAGACATCTTGGACATATACTTTAGTAGGCAGGGCATAAATGGGTGTGGAATTAATGGAAGTAGGAAAGATAGTCAGTATTGATGTGGTGGGCAAAAAAACTTGTTTCCTTGCTGTACATCTCTATGTCTCCATCACCCACACCTTTGATCAAAAAGGTCTTAATTTCACTTGAAAGTTTGAGTAATCCTATTCTGATAGAGATGCTGGCTGGCATGGTGTTAAAAATGAACCATTTTTGGTAAGATATCTTAATTGGCCTAATTCATCCTCTCTTATGAGAAGAACAATCAAAAGGCTTGTTCTTCTCCTATTCTATTTAATACCTATCGCTCAATCTTTCCATTGTCATTTCATCTCCTCATGGAATCTTGGTTTTTTAAAAAAATTACAGTGATATATTTAGAGAAGCACAAAAACTGCAGATGCTGGAATCTGGATTGATTTACCAGTCAGCTAGCACCCACAGATAGAAATTATCTATCAATGTTTCAAGTTGGGACCCTTTTTCGAGGCTCTTTCGTCTATCAATTGTATCAAAGGTTTCCTGTCCATGGATCTCAAGCCAGGGCCACCTTCATTATTGTCTATTATTAAATAGCAATTCAGTGGACCACAAAGTAGTGAAAGCTTCCATATAAATTTGAAGATATTTTTGAGCTCTTCTTAAGGATTTGTTTACTATAAATTTCATGATTTCCCTGCTGGATCTTCCATGTAATGTATCTCCAGTGTTAACACAATAGTGTACAAATTCTTGCAAGCAACATCCAGGTCTTATAGTTACACACAATAGCATGGAAGATTCCTGGAGAAATAATTATTCATTACAATTGTGTTATCTTCTTCAGGATAATTAAAGGGCATGGCAGAGCAGGTTTCTTGGATAAAGTCATTTAATTTTCCTGCAATACTCCAAAAAGACCACAACATGGAGAACAATATAATCTGATGCCATCTGTCTTGATTGTGTATGTGCAGGCCTAGCTAAGAGTTGCAATTCTGCTACAATGCAAAATGATGCATGGTCACATATTTTGGAATTATTCAAGGAAAGAACATTGTTGCCAAAGCCATCTTTTATTGTCTCTCTCCATTATCCTTGAGAACATAGCGATGAACGAATTATTGAAGGCACTCCCACAATGCTGTGCAGTACAGAGTTTCAGGATTCATACTCGGCATAGTAAAAGAGCAGCAAAATAGTTCCAATTCAGAAAGGAGTGCGGTTTTGACAGAACCTGCAGAGTTGTGAAACAATCTCCTGTGTCCTTGTTCTTCTTATTGTACAGATTGTAGGAGTATAGCCTTCGCAAGCAACTGGAGATGGTACCAATTATAGCCACAGTACAAAAGTGGTAAACAGGACAAACTAGGGTAGAGAACGAGATACAAAGCTGGCTGGAAAGGTGTGGAATTTCTTGAGTGCTGTTGGAGACCCAATCCAGGAAAGAAGAGTATATTCCATTATTCTCATTACTTCTGCTTTTCGCTCAATGATGACGACATTTTCAATTTGCAAGGCATTGAAATCAATAGTGATACATGATGTAACTTTTTTTGCAGAGTAACCCAATAATAAGTGGCAGCACTGAAAAAAAAACTTTTCCAGGGATAGGGCTGGAAAGGGGTACTGATGGTAGTGATCAGCCATGATCTGTAAAATGGCGGTGCTGGCTCGACGGGCCTACTCCAGCTCCTATTGTCTATTCAAACATGCTGTTGATAACTGGTAATTCAAGTTTTCTCATTTTTCATAAATTTCTCGCTGAGTGTTGGAATATCCATTGTGAAAACAAAATTCTAAAAGGAGGCATTACATTTAGCATCCACTCTCCTTTCTCGATTTTTTGTAAATCTTTACTGTTTAAAAAAATCAGAAACAACTTCTTATTTTGTTTTGAAACAGTAATTCACTCTAATCTGAAATTGCTGCCCACAGTTGCAGTTACAGTACAGGTACTGCAATTTTCAGAAATACAATGGTGATCCCATGTGGCAGTTCATATGTACTGCAGCACTTATAAGTAGTTTACAAGATGCTATTTTAATCATGTAATCACTATTAATAACTTCTAAACTATTCTGATTATGTGATGAAAACAGTGAATTAGAAGCTTTTGGAACCATCAGGACTCAGCCAGGTGAGTAGAATTCTCATGTTTCTGAGACTCTTTCCATTTTGGGAACTCCATGTTGGCATCGAGTACTGATGTTTACCACGGTCAGTTGGAAACCAAAGCTTCTCATATTTTTGTCAAATCTGCCACACAACTAAAGAATTTCGAAGGCCATTTTGATTCACTTTGTGATCCATCAGAGTGGGATTAGCGCCTCTTTTTGGCAAATATTCTTGACATTGAGACAGATTCATTTTGAAGATCCGTGTTTACAGAACTGGATTCAGACTGTTCAGGCTTTCCTCATGTAGCATGCCCACACACAGAAATTAAACTTACATGCAACATACTGGGACTGATTTGAATACAGATCGCAAAGCTGAACAGCCAGTTTTACTACTGAAAATGGCAGATGTTTACAAATTCCACCATATTGCCATGGAATGGTCTGCATCAGACCCTGTGCTGTGATCGGGCTGCTGTAGCAAACATCGGGGCCGCAGACTGCAGCATGTAGTACACAAATGCTGCAATCTTTGTCAAAGGTTCCTGCCTGCAAAAGTGCAGCAGAAATAAAATCAATATGAAGCAGTCAGCAAAAAAACAAAAACAAATGAATGTCCCAATGGGGACCCATTAATTTACAAATGGTTCCAAACCTTCTGCCGGATGTACCTCTTGTTCTATAGTAGGTGAACAATGAAAGTTGAGGACTACAGCCTTTTGGCCCCATTTTCTGTCAGTAAGTGAGAAACATGCCACATGTACAAAATACACGATGGAAATGGAAACACACAGGAGACTGGAGATGGTAGAAATGATAACCACGTGAGGATTAATTCTGCATTTTCTGGACCAATTTCCCAATAAATGAGGATTTCTGCTTGAAATGAGCACAAATGCTCAAAATATGCAGTGTCATTTTTGTGTGTGATTTTTTAAATATATTCTAATGTTTAGGTCAAATTTTGCTACACATTGCCTAGCAGGCAAGCTTTCTTCCATTTGTCAGGCATATTTTTAAGGCCATGCACGTCAAGGTAGACCTTATTGCAAAGATAAAAAAATGTTATTTTGTTCCCTTTGTCCAAGAGAAATGTATCTGTATTCAAGGTAAAATTCATATGATGGAATGATTGGCTTCTTTTGTATTGTTATCATATTTGATTATCATTAACCTAAAAATTAGAACTCTATGTCCAATTTAGAGAATCAATTTGGCAGCATGCATTTTGTAGTCTGTTGATAAATGAAATACAAAACAGATAAATGAAAACGAGAAATCTGGAAGGTACAAAAAACAGAGCATTTATCAAATTATATTATGAAAGATTTTACCTCATAGCCTAATCGTGCTGCCTTCTGCAGCAAGGTTTCACCTGCATTCTTATTTACTATTAGTTTTCGTGTTTCAGATTGAGACAGCTGGCCTGTGGATGTCTCTGCTTGAGCAGATGGTGACAATGACCCTGTTGCATGTTTAATAGGAGTAACTGGGGATGTCCTTTTTTTCCAGCGGACTGAATAATCGCGTTTTTTCTTTGGTGACGGGCTCCAATCAGAATCGAGCATTAATGCTAAGCACTTCAGAGAGC
Source organism: Narcine bancroftii (assembly GCF_036971445.1). Classification (NCBI taxonomy): domain Eukaryota; kingdom Metazoa; phylum Chordata; class Chondrichthyes; order Torpediniformes; family Narcinidae; genus Narcine; species Narcine bancroftii. The sequence continues at coordinate 24,475,949 of NC_091476.1, read as the reverse complement.
GGCTTTGCTTTACTTTAATCTGATGTAAAACAAACATTTAATAGTTCAGTTAATAGGACAAAGAATTGAAATGCATTATACAATCTTATCAGTCAATTCAGTGATTTCTTTTCCATTGCCCATTTAACTTGGAAATAATGCAAATAGTTAATTAACTGGGTCAATTACTGAATCTACTCATTGCTGATTTTAAATTGGTTCTTAATAATAAACTTTGTCATTTGCAATAAGAAAATATGATCTGAATTATAATTCTATACAAACAGACCTAATATTTAAACAACATCGCTCACTGTCAGTTCCAAGCTTAAATCTCAATTTTCTTTATGCTGCCCCATGAACACATCAAGATTGATGCCTTAAGCAGACAAAGAATTGCTGGAGGAACATGGATAGAAATGGCCAGTCAACATTTCTCATACATCAGTGGCTCTCAACTTTTTTCTTTCCACTCACATACCACTTTAAGTAATCCCTACGCCACAAGTGCTCGCCGATTAGTAAGGGATTGCTTAAGATGATAGGTGAGTGGGAAGAGACGGTTGAGAATCACTGCCCTAGACCCAATTGTTACTGAAATATTTTGCTTGAAAAAAATTGTCATTGGCCCATTCCCTTTGAGTTATGAAACCATGCACATAACAAGTCAATTAGGCATGATTAAAACAGTGGTTTTCAAACTTTTTCTTTCCACCCACATACCACCTTAAGCAATCCCTTACTAATCACAGAGCATCTATGGCATAGGGAATACACGAAGTGGTACGTGAATGGAAAGAAAAAGGGAGAACCACTGGCATACATAAAGGGGAAAGAAGATGGAGGAAGAGTCCAGAGGTAATAGAAAAGGTATGAAAGGTGAAGAGAAGGGTAGAGGGATAAATAATTAGAAGGGGCTGGGGAGAATAGTTGGAGAGGGAAAAAATGAGTACAGGAGTAGGAAGAGATTGAAACAATGGAATCAGATAGGGTGGGGTTACCTAAAATTAGAAAACTCAAAGCTCATGCCTAGGTTTAAGGCAGTCCAGGAGGAATAAGATGTATAGATCTTCAAGTTTACATTTAGCCTCATCCTAGCAATAGATGAAGCCGAGGAAAGGTATGGCAGTGTAGGAATGGTTAGGGCAAACTTCTACCATGTTTTTCTATTTTTAAACGAATGATGCCTTACTTTCTTTTGTTAAAATCAGATCAAGCTCTTGAAACCTATATTTGTGTTATTGCCACTTCAAATCAAACTATGTATAATGCTCTTCTACCTGCTCCTTGATCCTTCATTCTTCATAACATGCCATTTACAAGACTGGTGCTGTATTCTATTAAACATCAAACACACCTTTTCATCAGCCTGCCCTCTTCAGGCACAGGGCTCCACATCTCAGAATATTTTCAATCTCTATTCTTTAATTATGTTGTGGTTTTACTATTCACTATCACTAATATTATCTAGCCCTGTAAGATTGCCTGAATTCTCCGTCCTTTGACTCGCATCTTGGATGCTTCACATTTTTTTTTTAGCTCACCACCACCTTGGCAGCATTCAATGAAGCTCCCATAATTTTGACGAGCTTTTGAAGTATCTTTCTAATATTTAATTTATGGCTGAATACTTATTTTTCAAGTACATCAAAAAGATGTAACATTATTGTAAATGTAGCCATCGTAAACTGTTTACCTTGTGCTTTCCTTGAATGTTTGCACCTTCTTCTGATGGCAGGGGCCCACTAATATGCTTTGTCTTACATTTACGTTTGCCTGATGGTTTTTCAGACTGGTACTGACTTGGAGATTCTTGTCTGTGAGATAAATTGAGAGCACTTGGAGTGCAAGCCTCTTTTAATTTCCGTACACTTCCTGACACAGGAATGCTGTGCCTGACATTCAGGTCCCAGTCAGCATTAGGCAATTTGTTTGAAGGAGCTAGCCTCTTTCGTGATGAAGCAGATGGTGTCCTTGTGCCTAAAAAGAAAACTGCAATAAGGTTAACTTGACCAGGTTCTATCTCTGTTTTAGAAACTGAATCCAGGCTGGAATGCAAAAGGCTTTCACTAAAATCCATTTTTGGCATCAATGGAGCATAGTCTGTTCTAATATCAGAACATAGAACAATGGAGCATAGGAAATGGCCCTTCAGCCTATGATGTCTGCAACAAACGCGATTGCCAAATTAAACTACAACTGTTGCTTGTGGACAAAACATATCCCTCTATTCCTTGTATATTCCTGTGTCCATCAAGAACCCTCTTAAATTATACTATTGTATCTGGTTCCACGTCTGCTCCTGGCAGCCCATTTCAAGTACTGTACCTACCCCTCTGTGTTTAAAAAAAAAATTGGCCCACAAACCTCCTTTAAATTCCTCCCACCTCCCAATATGGTAAAGAGATTCTGTCTACCTTATCATTCCTCTCATAAACTTTTATCGGATCTCCCATTAGCCTCTGCCACTCCAGAGAAATTAAGCAAGTTTGTCCAACCTCTCCTTACAGCTCATGTTCTGTAACCCAGGCAACATCCTGGTACATCTCATCCAAAGCCTCTATTTCCAAAGCCTCCTCATTCTTCATGTAATGGGGCAACCATAATTGCACATCATACTCCAAATCAAAGTTTTATATAACTGCCATACAAGTTCCTTACTCTTAAAGAAAATACAGTGTGATGTTTTATAAGATGCTTGAAATGATCACCACAGCATTTTTATTTAAACCAGCCAGTGCTTACAGTTGTTATCAAATTGGAGATATAAACATGGTGAGATATGAGCTGTCAACACACCCACCACAGAGAGCGACAACTAAATCATGAAGATAGTCAAGTCATGAAGTGAAACACCATGGAAATAGGCAATTTGGTCCACACTGACCATTAACCACTCTTTCCCCACATAAATCTCCTTTATTTTTGCTACATCCTCATATTCTTCTCAAATTGTCTTTTCTCTTCTTCCTTACTCCCAGGAACTAAAGCAGAAGCAAGAATTGGCCTACTCGAATCACAGACGATCAAATCATAGCTTTCCTCCTCACTCGCATACTGTCGGGCTCCTTGTGATTCAGATCTATGTAAATCTCGGCCTTGAATAGATTTAATGTTTCTGCTTCCACGGTGCTCCAAGGTTCAGAATTACAGAAATTCCAATCCTCCGAGCAAAGAAATTTCCCAATCCTTAATTGAGGATCCCTTTATTCTGAAGTACTGCCATCAGGGGAAATATTATGTTTTCAACCCTATCAACCCTCTTCAGAATTGTGTTTCAGTAGCATCTCCACTCACTCTTCATGCAATGTTCTCATCCCAAGATTAAACCTTGTAAATGTAAATATATCCTTGCTATAAACTTGGAGACTATACAATTCTCCAAGTGATCAGTGACCTTAAATCTGCTTTAAAACGTCCCAACTTTTAAACTTCATACTTGCAATGAAGGCCAACATTCCTTAGCCATCATAATCACTTGAAATATTCCCATGTTATCTTTTTATGTTTAATGTATTGGCTTCCCTAGATCTATCACATATTTCGTAGTCACAATTCTAAATGTTAATTTGCCTTTTCATTCTTCTTTCAAAATGAATAACTTCAGATTTCCCCAAATTCTACTCCACCCTCCAACTTCTTACCAACATACTCATCTGTCTACATCCCTTTGCAGGGTCTCTGTGGCTTCCTTATAATTTGCCAACCCATCTACCTTTTCCTCATCAGCAAATTTGGCTACAGGAAATTTGGTCCCTTCATTCAAGTTATTAACAATGATTAGAAGTAGCTGAGGCCCCACAAGTTACTTACAGTATTGCCAATCAGAATATTACTTTTTTCAGCTTCTCTGTTTTCAGTTGGTTGGCCACTTCCCTTTACATGCTAAATATTGTTCTCCAACCCTGCGTAATCTTATCTGCTGTCCCCATTAGTCATAGCACTGACCAAAGCATGGAACTTGTTCACTTTTTACTGTACAGAAGGAATAATTTGGCCATCATATTCATGCCAGAGCAATTGGATTGTTTGCCTTCTCTTTATTTTTCTGTCCTCTTGCAAGTAACTTCTCTCAAAGTCCCTTTGATTGTTTTAACTTTGACTTACATGGGGGTTCTTCACAGTGACTTATTTAACCTATCAGCACATTTCTGGGATGTGGGAGTAAACAATATGACCCAGCAGAAACCTTTGTTGTTCTAAGAATGTGCAAGCTCCATATAGACATCGCCCAAGGTCAGGATTCAACCTGGTTTACTGGAGCTGCGAGTCAACAAAATTAAGCTTAATTGCACAATTTTAATGGGTTCAGCTCTCGTATTAGCTAAGGTAATGTTAAGGTGGTTTTGTATTATATGGGTTTGACTGGGTTTTAAATCTTGTTGGGGATTGCGAGAGCAAGACTGTGAATGAGGAGGTGGAGCATTTAAAAAGCTCCAGAATTAGCAGGTGCTTGTTTCAACCACTCTATTGGCTAATTAGCTACAGACAATAAAAGGAAGGGAAGCTCAAACAGAGTGGCTATTGTGGAGTGACCAGTGTGTGTGGGAATCTAAGGCTTTGGATCAAGAGCTTTGGTGAGAAGAGGTGGAGGTGTAGGAGTTGATGCAAGGTAAGGACTGGTTTTTCTAACTTTTAAAAAGACAGTGGGAATGGCACACAGGGCAGGGACATGCTCCTCATACAGAATGTGGATTGTAAGGGAGGCCAACAGTATTCTTAATGACTTTATCTGCGAGAAGTCTATCCAACTGCAGTGTTGGGGAATTGGAGTTGGAGTTGTACTCTGGATCATTTGGGAAGCTGAGGTGGGGGGGAGTGGGGGGTGATAGGAGTTACAGGAATGCAATCACACCTGGGAGGCAGGAGGAAGGTTGCTGGATGACAGTCAGAAGAGGGAAAGGAAACTGGAAGGCAATGCAAAGTACCCTTGTGGCCCATTCCCCCTCAGCAACAAGTATATCCCTTTGGATACTGCTGAGTGAAATGATCTATCTGGCAAGGCAGCAGTGATTGAGTCTCAGAAGGAAAGGGTGAAATCTAGTAGAGATATAGGGGACTCGAGGAACAGAAAGATTCTAGATTTTAAATTTAAACATATAGCATGGTTACAGGCCCTTCCAGTCTGTGCTATCCAAATATCCCAATTAACCTACAAGGGTGGGAGGAAACAGGAGTTCCCAGAGGATAGCCTTGCATTCAAAACCAGGTTCCTGATGCTGTAACAGTTTTGTGCTAACTGCTACACTAACAGTGTCACCCTGAAGCTGCAAAAGAGGCACCAGAATAGTGTGTTGCCTCCCAGGTGCTTGGGTCCAGGATGTCTTTGAACGGGTGCAGAATATTCTTAAAGCATCCAGAAGTTGTGGTACATATCGGTACTAATGACTTCAGCAGGCATTGAGTAATGCTTCTGCAAGTTAGGTTTAGGGAATTAGGAAAAAGGCTGAAGACCAGGTCCTCCAAAGTGGTAATGTCTGGATTACTTCCGGGTGCCATGAGCAAGGGAAGATCAGAACAGAAAGATAGTGCAGACAAATGAGTGGCTGAAGAGATGGTGCAAAGTTTCATGTTCTTGGGTCACTGGAACCATTTCTGGGGAAGGAGTGACCTTTAAGTAGGACAGGTTGTACCTGAACCTGAGGGAGGCAATTATTCTGGCAGGGAGGTTTATTAAAACTGTTTGGGGGAGGGGGGGGGGGGAGAAATGAAATGAGATTCACAGGCAGATAGGGCACAAATGCAGCCAGTGGGGTGAGTTGCAATATAACAGGGCATAGAGTCAAATAAAGTAACAAATACAGGGCTAAAGTGTTTGTATTTAAATGCACAACACAAAAAATGAAGTGGATGATCTTGTAGTACAGATACAGATTAGCAGGTATTATGTTGTGGTCATCACAAAATCATGGTTGAGATCTGGATGCAATAACATTAAATCATTAGAAAGAGGTGACATGGGATCAGAAGATATAGATTCACTCAGAGTTGAGCTAAGAAATGGCAAGAGTGAAAAAGATACCATTGGCAATTATATACAGAACTCCAAACAGTAGCCAGGTGGATAACAAATTACAACAACAAATAGAAAAGATGTATCTGAAGGACAATGTTATGATAATCATGGAGGATTTTAACATGCAAGTAGATTGGGAAAATCAGGTTGAGACTGGATCTTAAGAGAACGAATTTGTAGAATGTCAATGAGGTGGATTTTTAGAGCAGGTTGTTGATAAGCCTACTAGGGGATTGGCTGTATTGGATTGGGTGCTGTGTAATGCACCAAAGATGATTAGAGATCTTGGAGTAAAGGAACCATTAGAGGAGCAGCGATCTCAATTTGATTGAATTCAATTTTGGATTTAACAAAGAGAAGCTAAAATTGGTATTCAGTGGAGTACAGGGAATTACAATGAGGAAATGGCCAAAGTAGATTGGAAGGGTGCACTAACAGGGAAGATGGCAGAGCAGCAATGGAGGGGGTTTTTGGAAATGAGGAAGATGTAGGATGAATGCATATCCAAAATGAGGAAATATTCGAATAGAAAACTGTCAGAACTGTGGATGACAAGGGAAGTCAAAGCTAACATAAAAGCAAAACAGAAGGGCATATAAGGAAGCAAATATTAGTGGGAAGATAAAGGTTTGGAAAGTTATTTAAAAACACTGAAGATGACTAAAAACTCCTAAGGAGGGAAAAGATGAAGCATGGATTTACTTTTTTTCTTGTATTTTTTGTAGTTTCAGTTTATTTTTTGGGGGGTAAGGTTGTGGGGGGTTTGGGGAGGGAATGTGGTGGGAGGGTGTGTTGGGTTGTTGTTTTCTTTTTTATAAAATTAACATATATGAACTATTTTTGCATGTGTTGATTATAAATAAAATTTACAACGGATTTAAAAAAGGTATCTTCAAGCATATAAAGAATAAAAGAGGGGTAAGAGTATATATAGGACAAATAAAAATAAAGCTGGAGAAATAATAATGGGAGAAGAAATGGCAGAAGAATTAAATGAGTATTTTGCATCATTCTTCATTGTGGTGGACATTAGCCATGTGCTAGATGTCAAAGGGTATCAGGGAAGTGAGTGCAGATACTATTTCAAGGGTGAAGGTGCTCAGAAAGCTGAATGGTCTAAGGATGGATAAGTCTCCCAGATGAGATGGATGAATGTAGGAACAAGTAGTGTTGAGGAAACAGATTTATGGGCCTGGTCCAGAGACCAGGCCTCAGGCCTCTAGGCTCGTTTCACTGACCAGGCCTCCTGATTCTGGGCCTGATCCACAGTGACCTCACTTGGGCGTGTTGTGAGCAGTTTTGGGCTCCTTATTTAAGAAAGTATGTGCTGATGTGGAGAGGGTTCAGAAGATGTTTGCAAGAATGATTCTGGGCATGAAAGGGTTATCATAAGAGGAGCGTTTGAAACTTCTTAGACTATATTCATTGGAATTTAGGAGAATGAGGAGGAATCCCATTGAAACATTTCTAATGTTGAAAGGCATGGACAGAGAAAATGTAGAAAGGTTATTTCCCTTGGTGGGAGAGTCTAGGACAGGGACACAATTTTAGGATTGAAGGATGTCTATTTAGAACAAGGATGCAGAAGAACAACCTGAGGGTAATAATTCTGTGGAATTTGTTGCCACAGATGTTTGTGGACGCATTTGGCGTACAGTATTTAAGGCAGAGATTGATAGATTTCTGATTAGCCAGGGCATCAAAGGATATGGAGAGAAGGCAGGAACTGGAGCTGAGTGGGAAAATGGTTCAGATCATGATTAAATAGCAGGGCAGACTTGATGGGCTGAATAGCCTATTTCTGCATCATGTCTTGTGGTCCTTATGGTTGTTCATAATAATACTTGCTGAAACTGATCAAACTTCCCATTTCTCAAATGGAAAACATAGTTTTATGGAAGGAACAAATCTGCTGGATTCTTTTTTGAGAATGAAAGGAATATAGCAAATGAAAAGGGAACCGATGGATAGGCCATTTTTTGGACACTCCAAAGGCATTTAATATAGTATAGTACTGCACCGTGTGAATATTTACTTCAGAAAACATTGAAGAAAATTTCATTTCAGCATGGCCTATATACAGTATAACCCTGTATCTGGAATTCAAGCAATCGGCAGCTTCAACCAGCCGGCAAAAAAAATTCCAGAAAATAAATAGGTTAAAAATATACAGATGTTTAAAACTGGTGAGCCTCGCTGTTAGTTCAGCAATCACATAACATGAAATCTGAAGCAACTGGAAAGTTCACTTATCTGGCATCAACCAACCCCCATTAATGCCAGATGCCAGGGATTTTACTGTATAAGCCTATCTGATCAGCTCTGAAGCCATGGATTCCTGTGATAGGAGAAGGTTCCCTTAATATAATGTATTTTTTTCTTTGGTCCTCTACAATCCCCTTGAATGTATCCCATATTCTATTCCAAGTTTGTGATTGTCACTTTCCTTCCTTCTCTCAACCACCCAAATACCCACAATTCATCCTCAAGCGCCTGAACTTTCAATCGTTGTGCTTCCTTCCCCATGATCACCAGATGCTAATCTGTGCCTGATGCCTCTGGTAATTTTATGCCTGATCCCCTTTTGGCACCAAAAAACAAATTTCTAATTGTCAAATTTTTCCTGGTAGGTATTCAAGGAAGAAAAATTGGTCTAATGCTAATCATCTGTTCAATAGGCCCAGACACACATTTTTAGTCAATGCCCTTTTATCCACTGACATACAATAGATAAATAAAATAAACCCAAAATATCCATCAGTTATGGAAATGGATTCAGACTACTCAGAAACTCTCAAATTCCTGACAGTCTTTTTGGGTAATAAAATAATCAATCAACTGATGCATTCTATGTGAAAGGTATTGGAATAATCCCTACCATATTCCCTATTTAATCTATCAGCAGAATTATCTGAATTTCAAATTGTTTTTATACCAGAACCATTTCCTAACAAAGAAACAGCATATCATTTTCTTATTGTGAGTTTTCAGAAGTCATTTGTCAATATGGAACAGTAAAAATAAGGATTGTGTGAACTGGTACCAAATAAAAATTAGTGATATCCAATGCGGACATCAAGACCTATTCCCAAAGGTGCCAATGCATGCATTATTCAAAAGATATTGAACTTTACCTGTAGTAACTGTCTTTCTTGTTTGCGAACTGATGCCATGTTGATTTTTCTCCCCTTCATGCAAAGGTACTTCAGAATCTATCTCATTCTGGAACTTTTTTCTACTGTCTCTTGCTTGTGTCTTAACGTTGAGGTTCTGTTTATTAGTTTTACAATTCCCATCACTGTCTAGGAGATCATTCAAGTCACGTGGTTCCAAACTATGCTGTTCACTCACTTCAGTAGTCAAGATTGCAGTTCTTCCCACCTCACTTTCTTCTTTGGTCACTTTACCCTCCGTTTTAAACAGCTCTTGACCTGTTAAATTCTTCTTTACATCATCTTCTACTACTTCTTGCATACGCTGACTCTCTCCCAATGAACTGTCTGTCTGATCACAGTTCACGTGTACTGATGGGCCACATTGACTTTCTGCAACAGAAAAATTGAAAGGATAATGTACAAAGACATTTTAATTTATCTGTGATTTAAAGATATTATCTCACCATAATTTTACATGGGTGGATTATATCCAAATTAGAATGCAAATAAATGAAAATACCTGATCAGATTGTTCTTTTTATTTCCACCTGCCTCTGGAATCTTGCACTCAATTCACTGAACAAGGATAGGTAAAGGAAGATCTAGTCTTGCAATTGACAGGCTACATTTTACTGGATATTCGTGAAGCGTCCAGAGGGCCCCAAATTCCAGATTCCTTACACCCCTGTCAGAGTGTAATGGGGCAGGAAAGAGCAGTTTGAATCCTGGAAACCGAACTATCAATTGATTGAGAATTCAACATCAAGTACTAACTTTAAGATCGGCAGAGTAATGTTTTTGTAATAATTTGATGGGGATCTGCAGAGGCAAATAGATTGTAAACTTACATAATTTTTACAAGGATAACAAGTTTACGGACAACAGAAAATGAAAAGCTGACCAAGAAAATATTGGAACAGGCACAATTAGAAATGAAGATGGTTTTTTGCTGGAATGGAGAAAGCACGTTATTGAAGTGGAGATCACTTCTATGTTGATCTCCTGCCCATTTGTTGAACTCCTTCATAAAAGATCATCGTAAGTTTGGTCTAGCCAGAAGGAATGATCCTGTCAAGGAGCATAACCAATGATAAAAGAAAGATTTAATATCTCCAATTAAGCAAATGTTTTTAAATTCTCTGGTTTCTACATTGGAGAAACCACATAGATTGTGAGACTACAAAACGAACACTTCCATTCAGTCCCATTTAGATTTGACCCTGCACTTCTAATTGTCTGTCACTTGAATTCTCCATCCCATGTGAACTCTGATCTATCTGTGTGTGGCCACTTGCAATGTTCCAATGAAGTAGGTAAACTTTGGGAACAGCTGTCTGGGCATTCTGCAACCTTTGGGATTTGATATCAAATTGAAGAATTCCAGATATATTTCTTAATCTTTTGCCTGACCTGCTCTATGGTTCTGGTATTTTCTGTTTATATATTTAGATTTCTTTTTCCAACTATTGAGTGGGATGAAATTGCAGAGCAGCCAAGTCATTAGAAATATAGTCTGACAAAACAAGGCAGAGGATAGGTTATGAGTTGCAAAAATATATTGGAGTAGAGCCAAAAGAGAATTTCTGCAAACAAACTTTCTGTATGGCAATCATGTAAATACAGATCCAAAAATGTAATCACCAATGCGAGGATGAGAAGATAAACCATTGCTAGAAATCCTCTTGCTATAACAAGAGTGGGATGAGTTAATGGGGCAAGTATAGAATTTGGTTTAAAAACACAATGCTGGAGAAACTCAGCAGGTTAAACAGTGTACTTTATAGAGCAAAGATAAAGATATATAACTAACATTTCAGTCTTGAGTCCTTCATCAAGGTAACTTAATGAAGGGCTCCTGCCTGAAATATTGGTTATGTATCTCTTTGCTCTATAAAGTACATTGTTTGACCTGCTGAGTTTCTCCAGCATTGTTTTTACTTCAACCATGGTGTCTGCAGATTTTTGTGTTTACTCCTATGAAATTTGGTTTTACAGTTTACTCGAAAAAAGCCAGAAAATCAGTACGTATCATGGATAAAATGACCTCTAAAATTTCAAAGGTTACAGAAGAATACCAGAAAATCGATATCAAAGGAAGTTTGATTAAATATTCTATGTAGAAGAAAAGTCCAAGAAATTTGTTGGATATGAGATTAGGTAGAACTGGAGAGCAGGTTTTGCAATATGGTTAGTACTTAAGAAAATAATCAGATGGTTTTCTTTCCTCTCCAGGACAGCCAAAGAATATTTCACTAAAGGGTACTGCCCAACAAGCACGAAATAATCTAAACAATACTGAGATAGTTAAACTCCTGTTGTAACAGATATACCTAACTCTTGTGGGGTAAAAATGACAACCACTTTGTGGGTTTAAAAAAAGGCAGATAAGGAAGACTTGTGATAAAAGGAAGGAAAAGACCAATGCTCTTAAAATGTTGAAAAGGCAGTTTCTTTTCCAGTGGCAGGCACAGAAAGAGTTGAAAAAAAAAGAGGTAAATGTGTGTAGAGGGTTATGACCGATCAATAAACTATCTCCAAATTTAAAATGCTTGCATGTATAAATAATACCTCCATGAAAAATGTAACTGAATAAAAATCACCGCTGGTTTTGCTTTTAAGTAAGTTCGAAAAATGTTAAAACAGAAATGAGGAAATCCAAAGAAATACAGGTGCTCCTCAACTGATGATGGGGTTATATTCCAGCAAACCCAGCCTAAGTCGAAAAAGAATACAAGTATACCTTGTATAACATCAGCAGCATTGTATCAGTCCCCGCACTGATCCACTCTCTCCCCACAGCCCTTTATCATTCCCCACACTGATCCCACTGCCCCGCTCTATCCTGACAGTGCTGTATCAGTCCCTCCACACTTCTTGACTGAACTAAAAGTGATTAACCAAGGAGGCTACAAAGAATTCACCTGAGAGGAATTATCAACATTAATTGGAAAAGATCAATGATGCTTGCAATTACTTTACTTTTAACGCATTACATAAAAGTAAATAATGACAAACACGTTATTGTACCATCAAAACTTCCAAAATTTGTGACCATCGTAAATAGAGGAGCACCTGTATATTCCCCTCTTTGCAGTTGGATGTAAGTATCAATACATCCTGGGAAATAAAAGGCATCTGCTCAAAACTCCACCAACCAAATTCATTTCACAGCAGAGAAAAAGTTAACATCAAACTTGTGGAACATCCTGTTGCCTTCAAGTAAAAATCTTATTTCAAAATTTATTTTAATTTAAGCCTTTATTTTATAAATTAGAATTTTAAGTTGGCTCATAAAAAAGGATAAAAATTAATTTAACACGTCCTTCAAATTGCTTTGGGTATTCAACAGCTACGTTGCTAAACCTGTTCCAAATAGCTCATATTCTGTCAGATCTGCCATTTCCACTTAACAGAGCAACAGTTCCAACTATATTCTGGAGTCCCTGCTTCCCCCCCCTGCCACCCCCAGTGCAGGATCCTTGTGTAGTCACTGGCTGACCATCCTCACGGAAAAATTGCCACTAACCTTTTCTCATTTTCCCTTTTTTTTGTAGTTTATAGTCCTAATTATTTAGCACTTAATCATACTGAGAAATAGATCAGTCAAAAAAAATTACCTCTTTTTCATGATTTAAAGGTGTAGTTATTAATATAATCTAAAAGAAAACATGTAAATATACCTTTGCCTTACTGCATTGAATTTTCTTTGTGGTATATCTTTCAAAATGAAAACGATGCTGCCCTTCTTATTGTGTTTGTTGCAATATTTACATACTTGTCTAAAATACCAAGAGTATCTGAGTTATTGTTCCCTGGTCTGCCTCAATTGCTACTTGTAGTGAAGTTTACTCACCTGACTGACTACGGGTCCTAGTTTTCAACACCACTGGAATGAAGTCCTTAAAATTATTTTTGCCTTTTTTCAGAATAAAATCTAGGAAAGCAAACAAAAGCCAATAATTTTCACATTTCATGAAATAATTAATTTCCTTCACTGAATTTCTACACTTAACAGCAATTTACAAAAATATGAAAGCCAACTGCCTAAAATTAATTTTTGTCAAAAAATTAAAATTAGAACCAAATTTCTTTTGCTGAGTGATTTAGAATATTGACAATAATTTAAGAAAAAAATATGAGATTAATCATTGAAATTATTCATTAGATTTAAAGAACACTGCTTTTGGCACAGATGTATTTTAAGGACCTTCATGAGTTTCCACCTCAGAGTTTTCTTTATAACAGTAAAGAACATCACCTATTTAATGAAACCAGCTTCAAGGAATTCACAGAACAAATTAACAGTCTACCTTTTTGATTAGACAATAGTAAAGTGTGGAAATATATTCTTAACCTTTTTAGATGGCAAAGCAAAAGCTGCTTAGTCTTAATATAAGGAAAAGAGTTATGATGGAATGGTAATTAACAAAGCATTTTCAACTTTGTAAAGTGTTCCATGTATTTCTCAGCATTATTATCAAAGAAAATGCTGCAAATCAAATGTGACATTTGGATTAGGAAATTACCCAAAAGCTAGATCAAGCATTTAAGGAACATCCTATAGAGTAAGAGAAGAGGAAATTTCCTGAAAAAAAAATCTAATTATCACTTTGTTTCTATGTATTTATACTAGAATAAAACACAAGATCCATATTAATGATTGGCTGCCAACGTTGTTAGCATGGTTAGTAAAGTTAGTGATATAATGAACAATGAAGAAGGTTTATATGATCTAGATGAGTTGGGGAAGTGGGGCAAGGAGTAGGGGATGCAATTTAACTTGGACATTTGTGAAGTGTTGCACTTTGGTCAGTCAAACCAGGGCAGGATTTGTATGGTGAATGGTAGTGACTTAGAGAATGTTGATGAACAAAGAGACTTGGGGGGTAGAAGCACTCAGTTTCAAGTGGCAACTTAGGTACACAAGGTCGAGAAGAAAGTGCTTGGCACACTTGTCTTCATCAGTCATGGAGCAGAGAAGTTCTGTTACAACCATACAAGACTTTGGTGAGACCTTGTAGTACCATGCACAGTAATGGTCACCCAGCTGTAGGAAAGGTATAATTAAGATGGACAGAGTGCCGAAAAGACTCACGTGAATGTTACCAGGATTGATAGGCTTGAATTGTAATGAGAGGCTGGATAGACTGGGCCTTTTCTCCCTGGACTTTAGGAGGCCAAGGTCGGACTTTGTAAAGATTTATACAATCATGAGGGGCACAGACAAGGTAAATAATAATAACTTTTTTCCCAGGCTAGAGGAAAGTAAAACTAAATGGCATAGATTTAAGGTGAGAGGAGAAAGATTTAAAAGGAACCTGAGGGGCATCTTCACAGAGAATCAAAGGTATATGAAACAAGCTGCCAGAGGAAGTAGTAGAAGAGGGACAATTGTAAAAGTTCGAATGTTTGAGGGATATGAACCCAATACTGGAAAATGGGACTAGCGGTTAGCGTGGTTGAGTTGGGAAGAAAGGCCTGTTTCTGTGCTCTAGAACCCTGATTTAACTGCAAACTTTGTTATCAAAGTGCACAAGAAACAGCAGCAAAAAAAAGGGCATTAGGCCCCTTTCCCCCATTCACCAAGATCAATTGACCTTTAACCTTTCCACTTTAACCTACTTTACTGCATTAACTCCTTTTCTCCTGAAGTAAGTTATAAAACAAATTGTGCTAAATATCCTCTGACTATCTACATGACTCTTGAGTACAGATTTCCAAAGATTTGCTACCTCTGAGAATATACTTATCTTGAGACTGTACTCCATAGTTCTACACATCTCGGACTGGGGAAACATCAACTCTACATCTAATTCTGACAATTTGTACATTTCATTGAGTTACATTTCATTCTTCTGCATACAGCCAACTTGAGGCCAGTCTAGTAACATGACAAAACCTCCATCTCAGAAAGCAATCTTGTGATTTTTCACTGCAATTCCTCAATTGCAAGTATATCCTTCCTTAAGTTGGACAATATTCCAGAAATGTTTTGATTAGAACCCCATATAAGTGATAAAATATGCCTCTATTCTTGTTCTCAAATTTTCTTCTAACAAACGCCAACACAGCACTTATTTTCCCAACTGTTTTATGCACCTATATTTTATCTTTCATCGAACATGTGTCATTGCTGAACATGTTGCCAAATTAACTACAGTGCCAGAATACCCAGATCCTTCTGAACGACAATGTATTTCAGTCTCTCACCAATTAAAAAAACACTCCACTTATTTCCTCCTTCTACTAAAGTGGAAGACCTCACATTTTTCCACATTATATTCTATCTACCACAAACTTTTCCATTCATAATCCATCTACCTCCCCTGGAAGCCTTGTTAATCTTCTTCACAAGTCACTTCACCTAGCATCATCTGCAAATGGATATATTCCATAAATCATTTATCCAAATCACTGATGCAGCACTGATTACTGTGGCACAGCCACCAAACCTGAAAATGGCCCATTTCCCACTTTGTTTTCTGTCCATTCACAAGTCCTCAATCACATCCGTACATTTCCCCAAAGCCACATTTTCTAAGTTTTATAAATGAACGTCACCTTATTAAAAAGTATTCTGAAAGTCCACAAAAACCACTCAATTTTCATATTTCCATTATTTTTCCACCTGGCTTGAAGAAGTCCATTCAGCCCATCAAGTTTCCCTTATCTATTCTGCAAGTCATAACCTCAGAAAACAGATTTGTCAAATGTGATTTTCCTTTAGTAATCCATGAAACGTTTTAGTAATTAAATTTGGGTCATAATCATTATTCATTCATTTGGAAAGCTTACTGCAAAGATTGATATATCCAGTGGTTTGCCACCTTTAATATCTCCACTATTTGTGTTACTGGAAGTCAATGTTTTAGACCACCAGCTTGAATGAGAGAATTTTCTAAATTCTGTCTGATGGAATAGTATGGAGTTGCAGTTTATGCATTAGCACAAAATTTGATGCATCATTCAGAAGAGAATCTTCTTGATTTAATGAGCCTTGCCCAATTATGCC
The DNA here is from genome assembly GCF_036971445.1 of Narcine bancroftii. Taxonomy (NCBI): domain Eukaryota; kingdom Metazoa; phylum Chordata; class Chondrichthyes; order Torpediniformes; family Narcinidae; genus Narcine; species Narcine bancroftii. Next base: position 24,459,787 of record NC_091476.1, on the reverse strand, counting down.
AATGTCCCAAAAAAAACCACAAAAAAGCATTACAAATCAGACACTGAGCCTGTATTTACTAGAGTTACAGATTTGGTCTTCCAGGCTTGACCAATTTAGTAGTTCAGCAAATCTCTCTGGTGGAGAATCTTTGATTACAGCAACTCAGTAAGGGGTCTTTTATAGGAGAAATTCCTCTTTGTGTGCTTACAAATGAGGTAAGTTGCTGTTGATGAGACTTCCTCCTTGGTGCCTCTCAGCAATTGAACCAATAGAACTGAATGGCTGCCTTATTTTTTGAAGATCAAAAAAAATATTGTTATCAATTCCCCCATTTTTTTTTTTTGCGACTGCATACAAGGCAGAGAAGTGCTTGAGAACTCAGTGGAACCTGGTCAGCTACATTGGAGGCTGCGATACGAGCCTGTTGCAAGTTTCACTGTAGCACAGAGTTCTGTCTTTCAGAACCAATAACAGGTGTGGCATTTGCATTGAACCACTAAATGCAAGCCAAATAATGGATGTTGGCATGGGACCCTTACAATCAAATACTAAATGAAGGTGATGGGCGAGGGATCTCTCATTTATCCACCTACATGCACCTGGTAGGGACCAAGAGCTTGAGGGGATGAGTCCTTCAGAGAAACTCCAAACAATTAAATTTTCATTGACAGATTTGCAAATTTGTATTGAGATCCAGACAAGATCTTCTTCTAAGATTCTTCTCCACTCCACTTCCAACATCCTGATTGAAGGGACTGAGGCAAAGGTCAAGCCTTTCTGATAGGAAGATGCTGAAAGAGACAAACTTCCCCTGAGTACTGTAACTGTCAGAAATCATAACTAATAATATTTTTCAACATGCTCCTGATGGCCCAGTGGCAACCATTAAAATGGAAATCAACTCTATTTGATGTAGGTATTAGAAGATGTGGCTAGACTTCCCAAAACACCAATATCACCTTCCATATGGAACATTCATTGAAACATGGAGTCATGTAAACTCCCTTGATACTCGGCAATGATCATGCAAAATTTCTTCTCATGATATGGTCAACAACTTGTAGTTCTTGTAAAGCTCCAACTTCATAAGCCCAAAATCCCACGAGTAGAGTCTTTCATACCTTAAACCTTGGAGAATCTCACAATCCTTGCAAATTATTCCATCTATTTGTCATAAAGTGTTAGATCAAAGATACAATTAAACAGTGGAAAAGATAGCAGACCTGATGCCTTACAACACCAGTGATCCAGTTTCCTCTAGGCATTTCAGTTTTTTTCACAAAGTTAACTGGCCATTCTAAATTTCCCATATTGTGTAGGTAAATGGAAAAATCTAAGGGAAGTTGATCGATATAAAGGGAAAATCAGTTACAGAGAAAAATTAATGAGTGAATGTGGTTTAATTCCATGTCATGAAGAAATCTGGAAATATTCTCTTGAGCTGAAAAGATGAAATATAGAAAATCCTTTCTGGGCTTGACAGAGCAGAGTTGGTGTTGCCCCTAACTAAGGTGTATAAAAATCAAGAGTCCGTCTCCAAGTAAAGGGTGAGGCAGTTAGGATAACAATGCAAAGAAATCTCTTCTCCCAGTGGGAGATAAATCTTTTGAATTCTCCACCCAGAAAGGTGTTGCAGACTTTGAGCAAATTTAAACAGGGATTGATAGAATTTTAGATCTTCAGGGAATCAAGGGATATAGGGTTATCAAATGCCAAAATGAAAGATTAGCAACTATCTTATTGAATAGTGAATTAACGTTAATGATCTGATCCAGCTTCTCCCACATTTCTATATATCTCTGCAGGTGGTTGATAATTTTTCCAAAAATGAAAACGATGACCTAATTTCAGCTATCAATGCTCAAAATGAATCAAATTGAATCTATAACATCACTCAGTTGGCAGCCTTGCCCAGCAAAAATAGCACATATCAGGCAGGATATGTTGGACTGAATTTCATGAATTATGATTCTCACAATAAATGCTGTATTTTTGTGATTTAAGGGGTTATGTTTATGAAGTTATCAAATATTACATGAAAATGATCATTTCTAATATGCTGAAACCAAGTCAACAACATTTAAAATTTCAGATCTTCAACAATTGCAAGCATTCATAACGCATAATAACATACGAAATAGGAGCTGAAGGAGGCCATATGACCTGTCAATATTGACTGCCATTTAATAACATTTAATCTGATGTGGCCTTCAACTTTACTTTTTTTGTCAAATCCTGTAATTTTTCAATCCCCTCTCGTCCAAAGAAAATGTTAGGCTTTTGACACAGAAATCTCGCAATATTGCCATAAAGACCTAGCTTTTAAGCCGGCTTTGGTCCAAACAAAGCTGGCTTAATGCAGGGTCAGTGTGTCTTTTTACACAGCAAGCTGGCATTCTGGGAGCTAAAGAGAGGGACGTGTAACACAACAGTGTCAGAATTGGCCTCTAGTGTCACGTATAACATACCATATTTCACAGCATGTTAGATCCACTTTTTTTTCCCCAAAAAAAGGCTCAAAATTATTCCCTCAGTCATATATGTGAAGTTGAAATTAGGGTGTTAATGCTGAGTAACACTGACAGTGATCACCGCTTTCTATTGTTGGTGGCTGTGGTGGGGGAGTGGGATGGTGGGATCAGTGTGGGGGCTGGTGGCAGGCTGTCGGGAGACACTCCCAGTAGCCCACTGTTGGCCCCCGCACTGGTCATAGTGCTGAGATAGTGTCAGGTTTGACAGAGACAAGTCTGGACACAAGGGTTTGCAATCAAATTTTACTTTTATTAACACATAACAATTAATAGAAGAGTGTGGGGAAAATCATAGTGGGAATAAAGCACATATACACACAATTTATAAAAGAATGTGGGAAAATAAGCGCATAGTTTAATAAAATGTATGCACACAATTTATAAAAGCATGGGAAAATCTACTGCAAGTATTGATCTATAGCAGCGGTTTTCAAACTTTCTCTTTTCACTCACATACTGCTTAAGAAATCCCTATGCCATCAGTGGAATAGCTAGGGGGGAGTAACAATTTTTTTTTTCAGCACAGCACTACAACCCCAGTATGATTTGAACGGTAGGAGGAAACTGGAGCACGTGGAGGGAACTCGTGTAGACATGGGGAGAACCTACAAACTCCCTCCAGGCAGCATCGGTTTCAAACCTGGGTCTTTGGTGCTGTAACAGCATTGCGCTAACCTCTACACCACACATGTCAAACTCAGGGCCGCGGGCCAAATTTGGCCCGTGATATAATTATATTTAGCCCGCAAGATCATATCAAAT